>NW_026096135.1:0-146076 GCF_023614345.1 Adelges cooleyi | reverse complement strand
TAATAATAAAAAAAACGCTCACGACGGTACTGGCGGTGGACCTCTCGCGCGATTCCCTTCGCCTCCGCCCAGTTTTACTACTACCCGTGTGTCCTATGCCTACTATGTCCGCCGTTTTTTTCCCCTTCATACTATGAACACACACACGGTCTCCTGCCCAGTTAAGCCAGAACGCACACACGCACACACGACCGGGCCCAGCCTTGCACAAACAATGCACGGCGACGATATTGAACGCCGTCGGGGTTTATATATTATATATATATGTAATTTTTTTTTTCTCTCCAGAGTCCCTCGACAAGGCGACGGCGACATTAGTGCCAGAGGAAGTACAAAAAAAAAAAAAAAATGAGAGAGAGAGAGAGAGAGTAAGAGATGTAGTATGGTCCGACGTCGGTGTGTGTAAAGCCGCCGCGGTTATTACAGTCGACCCGTCGTCGTCGTTGTTTGTAATAATAATAATAAGTGGGACGACGACGACGACGACGAGGAGAAATAACGACGATAACCGGAGGCGGTACGGGTTTTGTGTTACATATATATATATATATATATATATATATATCGCTGCGCGAAGGGGAGATAAGAGCTGTAGAAGTGAAGAAGAAGAAGAAAAAAAATATATAATTTTTGTCGGCGACGGAGATTGCGATGCGACGGCGGACCCGTTGGCTGCCGTCGACAGAAAAGAAAGAAAAAAAATGTCTCGAGTAGTATCACCGACTATAATAATAATACCACAACGGATAACTCACTCGGTGTACGTCAAACGAAAAGAACTCTATAGTTTTTTCTCCACTCCGCCGAAAGAAACATTGAGCCGTGGATATGTCGTGGATATCACTTATTTCTTATCGTTGATCTCTCGTCGCTTAACTCTTATCCGTTATCTCTTATCGCTAATCGCTCGTCTCTTGGCGCCATAGGTAACGAAAACACGGATAGGCCGTTTCCAATAATTGAGGAGGTTTGTTTACAGTACTGGATATTATCTTGTTTAGATTGTGAAATATGAAAACAATTTGAATTTCTGTCAATATAGGCCTCAATTTTTTAACACTCGACGATCGCCGATAAGACGTTATGTCCTATCCGGTAGCCATGTTTTCTATGCTTACCGCCTTCCTCTTATCACTTCGTTCGTGGCACTTATCGCTCATCTCTTTTTGTCTCATCTATAATCACTCATCTCGTGTCCCCCTTGTTTCGTAGCGTAGCGCGAAAATGGCGACATGACATTTCTTGTAAGCAGCCCGATAACATAATATTATCCATGTTAAGACCGTGACATCACATGAGTCATTAGGCGCAACTAGGTGAATGCTAGGGGGACTTTAGCACCCCCTGACTCAAAATTAGCACCCCCAAAAATTCAAACCCCAATCTGAGTATATAATGATATTGCGTACCTTAAGCAACGCTTTTACAGAATAACGTAACTCATTAGACCAAAAGGTTAGTTTCGGCGGATCTAGCTCGTGTACTGCACCAAGAGATTTAAGCAGCACACTTATAAGACTTAGAAGATATGAGAAAGGTAATTCAGACAGAGAATAAACAAGTTTATAGTAATGTTTAATTAACATTTTTAAAACACAATAATAATTCAAGACAATACTTGTAGACACAGAGTATCAATTAGATCACTGAGTATACTAGAATAGGGTACTGAGGTGTCTAGCTTAATAACTAATGCCCTTTTATATTAAACTAAACAATGGTTAGTCATACTACTACTCAATAATAATAACAATAACGCGTGATTGGGCTATTGGCCAACACGCGCGGCTACAAACAAGTAAAAGTATTACATCATCTACATGGCAATAATAATAAGACTAATAATAACAAACAATAGTATTGGGATTATTACACTCGTCTACATAACCGTGTTGTTCATCACATAATAAAGACATTAGAAATCTTATGACAGCGTAACATGAGATGAGCATTTCCATTGCGAACCCTTGGATTTCGATTCAACCACGTGTCCCATGACAAACACTGTATTTTTATTTTTATTTTGAAGCATTGATCAGGTACAACAACAACAACATGGTCGACGGTTTATGATAAAAAAAACAATTAGTTTGGAACCCAGGGCCATCGTTCTGGACCGTTCAAAATATAGCTTTAATTAAATTGCGCCGTTTCCGCTTTGCACAAAACCATAGGCAGGGTGGTAAGGCTGACCAACAGCTATACTGCACGCTATTCACCGCTTTATCCACCAAATGTAATTTCCCCGAGCTCTGAGTAGGTCTTTCCCACCTTTGGCCTTGGTCCCCGGTGGCTTATGCATGATGGGACGTTTGATGTTTTTCCCCGGTACAAATTAATCCACACCCGAATATTAATAGTATACATTCCACATTCAACGATATCGCAACAGAACCTGCCCGGACCGAATTAAAAAAAATGGTAACATTATTTATAAAAACCGATAAATATATCACGGCAACAAGTGCAATAAACCGAGTACAGTGTAAACCAGTACAATAAGAAGTCAATAGGGAATAAAAAAAAAATTACATTATTGCAATACCTTCTCATCTTCGTGCCGAAGATAAATGGCTGAATTTTAATCATTTTAGAGTTTTTTTTTAATTAAGTCAAATTGTTTGTGCTTAGGTCTTTGATTTGGTATTATTTTTTATTTTTATCAAGTTAAAAAAAACCAGCACACTCCAAACCGAATACAGTCTAAACCAACCAGTACAGTATCCATTAGTAAAGAAGAAGTTAGCAGAGTGGGACAACAAAAAAAAATGATTAAATCTGAAAGTGTTTTCATTACAACCAAACGCTCCAAAGCGATCTTCGAATAGTATAAAATCCAATACAAGCTAAACCAGTACAGTAAGAAATTACCAAAGTTTGATCCAGTATCCATTTTTTTTATTGTTTGTACATTTATAAGTAAAAAAAAAAAAATGATGTTGATAATTTGAAGAGCTTGTTGTGAATAGGGCAAAAATATAAAATACTGCACACTAAAAATGAGAAGATGAATATTTTTCTTAGCTATACGACAATACTATACTGATAGATCGGATTTCATACCCATGCAGTATAATGATTTTAGTGTAAGTGTCACATCTTATAAACGCTTAGTTATCATTTTTTTCTTAAACTACAAGAGCTTATGGACAAGTGTAGTCGCTAGAATATGTAAAAAGTCAGTATTTAAATATTATGTTAATCTCTCACTATTGATAACAATTGATTAATTATAAAATCCATACATTAACGCAAACGTGATCCAAAAAGAAAGATAAAATTCTTTCATTTGCCAAAACATATTTTATTTAATTATACTTGTCCATAAATCCAAAATTATTACTTCCTCAGCTCCGCATCAAAGTTAAAAAACACAATTACCATATTTTGCTCTGTTCTTAAAAATGTCGACTTTGTTTTGACTTTTGTTTTGCCCGTCGTTTTATCAATTTAAGTTTATTTTGTCTTTATTAAAAAGAAACAACTTTCGGATTCATTTTTACCGTCGGGTATAGCCTAAAGGTGTTGTTTCGGCTCGTACAAATCCAAGTTGACATAAAAACCGTTTTTGTCTTGCCTTTTACAGTCGTTGCAAAAACAGTTTTAAGTAAATTATTAGCCAAGAAACCTCGGCGTTTTCGAAAAACAAAAAACTGTTGTAATTTCAACGATCCTGTTACATTAAAATGCCTTTATTCTACTTTTATTCCACCTAACCTCGAATGTGTTTGTCTTGTTGGGTTATGAACATGAAATATTTTGAAAATATTCATTGGTCATGTTTATTTATATTTCCCCAGATAAAGACAGATTCAGATGATGAAAGATCAAGAAAATATATAGTTATAAATTTCAAAAATGTTTTTACAGAAGTAATTATTTTGCCAGCCTGACACTGAGGCCAATGAAAGGCATTTTATTTTTATTTTTAGATCTGCACTGCAAGTCTGCTACCTTTGATAAAATATTATTTCATTTTTTTAGCTTCTAATTTTGTCGTACATAGACCACCAACTATTATTGGTCAATAATCGTTTTAGTTCCTATTTGATTTATATTTAAATTATTATGATTTATATTCTAGTCATTGCATAGCAGTCACTTAATAGTTAAAGTAGTACTTAGTAGTTAGTAAACACACCAAAATGTACAATTGAGGGGAAGTCATGTGGAAAACAGTTCCCCTCATTGGTTCTGTATTTAAAAAAAAAAAAAATGTACATACTATTTTATCAACGATTAGTTATTACACATGTATACTTGATATGTTGTTTTGATTTATTTAATAACGTGTTAGTTAAAATTATCAGCAGGCGGACCATATAGGAAATCTCACAGGAAAAATCACACAATCAAAAAATTTATATGAAAAACGCTGAAGTAAACCCTTAGAGGCTCCACATAGTGCAAATATACTTTTTTGTAGTGCATAGAATTGTTTTTGTATCAATGTTGTTAAATTACCAAATATATTACCTTTTAAAATTGGAGGAATTTAATTCATTTGACTGGCCGATAGTAATTTGTTTTAAGGATAATCCCAGTTATAGTTATTAAAGAAAACGGAAAGCGCCAAAGTGTATACAAATAAAGACTACACACGCCAAGTGTCTTTCTGAAGTGTCCACTGAACCGAAATTAAATTTTTGTTATAAAGTTTAACGTCTTCCCTATTGGGGTTAATTTTAATGATACATTTTATTATAAGCGATTATATATTTTTTTTTACTTTTTTATAGTTTTTCTAATATTTCCCACTAATTTTCTAATAGCTAAATAGGGGCATTTTAGCCCCCATCGAGAAAATAGTAAACTTCACATAAAAAAACAAAAAAATTAAAATCCGTCCAGTAAATACGCCTTAAGAAAAAAGTTTAAATGGTAGTTATTTGTTAGTTCAAACAACTGGTGCAGAATAAAATTGTGTGCCCAATAAAAGTTAATATATTTATACGGTTATTCAAGCGTTGCGACCATCGAGCACTTACAGAATAAGAAAAGTATTTGAGATTAAAATATTATAAACACAGCATGATCCGACGCGGACAAGCTTATATTAAATAGCGACGTGCGTGAGCATAATATATTATGACATTGAACCAAATCAGAATTAAGAACGGCGTTAAAGAGTTATTAAAGTAGGTACCTACCTATAGTATTACCCGCGTATCGCAGGCATGGGTACTACAATAAAGTCTTTGTGTCTAATAGAGATTATGTTTATAATTCATAAACAGTGTGTGACAATGCAAACACATTGCTGTAACTGTGTGGGCCATAGTTTTTATTTCGATCCCTTAACTCGAAGACTAAAAAAATATGATAATATTGCATAAAAAACAGAATTTTCAAAAAAAAAACCCTTTATATCTAACATAAAAAGCCTAACTGAATTGAATGTTAATTGATGAGTTTTTCGTAAATCGGTAATATTACTCATAAATTCATTGTCGAGGCCTTTAGTGCTATAATGGAGTAAGCATAACAATTTATTTATATTAATTAATAACTTTAAAAGCAACTGTACATAATAAAATTCAATGCATTAACCGCCTGAGCTATCTTCACTTAATATTCACTAAACGGCGCGGCAGCACCTAAAATGGTTTAACTTATAAACACGTTCATACGTATAGGTAATTACAAGTTAACTAACTATTAATCAGCTAAATCGCATCATCGTCTTTTTTTAGTTTTTACAAAGAGTAAGCAATAAGACAGAGTTCTTAAGTTACAATTGAATACCAGACACTGTTAACAGCGAACACTCAAGACGGTAACATACCGTAACACGGGAGTACTATGCACATATCGGGTAACCTTGTACCGAGTTTTGTATATTGGACGCTATCTGGTGATAAATTCAATGAAGTTTAACATTCATTAACTTATCACCAGATAGCGCCCAATAATACACAAAATTATAAATACTTAATAATTTATAATATTGTAAAATAATATAAATAAAAATGTTTTCAAAAAGAATTACTAAAACACTAAAACTATATACTTGTTACATGACTTTTCGTGAAAATTAATGTCTTGCGTTAAATCGACCACCCTGTAAACTCTAAGGTTCCCATTCGATTGGGTCGTATACTTTAAATTGAACTTTTCGACTTCTGAATTATAGTTTGTCTTAACTTTTGAGCTCCCTGCTTGTAAATAATAATAAAAAATAATAATACAATCGTACGCAGCTTTGATGCTAACCAACAATGTTGTTTAAGCTTTCAGTGTCTGGTATTCAATTACAACTTTAGAAATCTGTCTAACTATTTACTCGTTGTAATAACTAAAAAGACAATGATGTGATAGGCTAATAATTAATTAGTAACTTGTAATTACCTATACGTATGAACGTTTTATAAGTAAACCATTTAGGTGCTGCCGTTTAGTGAATATTAAGTGAAAAGGCTCGGGTGGGTAATGCATTGAATTTTATGATGTATAGTTGCTTTAAAAGTTATTAATTAATATAAATAAATTTGTAGCTTACTCCATTATAACACTGAAGGTCTCGACTATGATTTATGAGTAGTATTAACGGTTTACGAAAAAATCATCAACTGCTAATCAATTCAGACTTCTTGTGATGTTAGATATAACATTTTTTTTATGAAAATGTTGTTTTTATTTTAAAATATTATAAAGAAATTATGTAACTATTTAAAATTGCCTATACATCTTTATTATTAGGTAAAAATTTAAGGGAATTTCGTAAAGAATATTTAAACTTATTGAGATAAAATGTATTTATATTTCTATGCATTAATTTGCAAGTCCCAATTTTTTTAAGTCATTAGTTCGAAAATGGATGTGTCGCTTTGGTCTAAACTAATTCTAAGTTGATCCATCATCCAGGACATCGAATTCGCCACCACTTATTAATTCAATGTCTTATTTTTTACTGTTTTACGTCAATTTAGTTTGAATGTTAAATATATAGGATAGTGTTCTTTTCTTCTAGTTAGTCCTTAAATTGTACAAAAAATAAATACAATTTTCAGACTTTGAGGAGGAATTAGTGTTATCAAAATTGAGGGTTGATATTTGTAAATATATAGTCAAAGATTAAAATTAAATGATGAATCTTTTAAGCGATAGTGTATGTAATGTGTACATTTTATTTTATCGAACACGCTATTTAAACGATAAAACTATTTGCTAAAGCTGTTTGTTTCGTGTGTCTAAACCGGTAAGCCACAAATATTATGTGCAATGTGAATTCCAACACTGTATTGTTTTAGCTTATTATGTTTCGCCGTGAGTTATTGTACTAACGTGGTAAAACAATAAAATAATGATTGCATACATTTATATTTTTTTGTCGTTTTATTTTATAACGTCATTTAACTTTATGGTGGTTGAACCAATGAACAAAGTAAGTAATAACTTATTGAGTCGCGATCGGTATAGTTTTTTATTAATATATTTTTGTTTCTATCCAACTCGCCAGTCCACCAGCCAAGGTCGCGTTAAATATTGCATTTTTGTTGTTTGCTTATTTCTTAGCCGACTGCGGAAGAATGAGGTAATGGTTTTGGGTTTAATGATTGTATGTTATCATTTCCCCTTAAACTACTGTATCGATTTTAATTAAATAACTAAAACAATCTGTGAATTCCGGAAGTGTTCTTAGCTAGGTTTAAATGCCGTAGGATTAAGTATGATTCCGTGAATGTATAAAAACTAAATCTTTGAATCTACGGAGATAGTTAATAAGACTAGAATTCTCTGGGTGCAATGGTGACGTCTAACGTATTTGCCATAGTATAATGAGTGCATGCTGATTGGATCCACAGTCCAATCCCCCTTTAAAACTATCCTTACACAATTGCTATAAAACTAGGTATTTTATAATATTATATGTTTGCAATTAAAACAAAAAAAAGAAAATATGTTTTTTTAAGTACTATATACTTGATCCTATTGAGTAGCCATTACAGTATAAAATAAAACCGTTTAAAAATAATGACCAGTTTGAAGTATGTAATTTTCACGTTCATAATTATTTAAATAATAAGCTGAGGGGTGTTATGCAGGCAAATGTGTATAACAATCATAAGTTACCTAGCAGATAGTTTATGTGTTGGAATATTACATAAACATTTGAATTTTTTATAGGTATCGCCGTCATATTACACTAGTCGCATATACTCCGAATCATTTGTTAACACAGTGAAATATTTAAAAACATTTAACAAGCAAGAAATATCGATTAATGATAGTTCGACACTGACAACTAGAGTTCGGACTTACAACGACACCGTAGGCCGCGAAAAAGTGTACAAGAAATTCAACACGAAAATCGATGACCTAAAATGTACTTACTCTGTAATCGTCAAAACGAGACTGGTGTACTTAAAAAATATTCTGGAAGGTCTGCCAAGCAGAATTACTAAAGTTGCACGTAATGATCTAAAATATTTAAAAGAAGAAGCGGGTTTGATGATTCTGATATTTTACGAGGTTAACGTCAAGGTGGCTAAATGGTTATGGAGTTATTTTATAAAAATCATAGCGATAATTAACTACAGGAGAAACAAACATTTCTTTGGGGAAAACCCGTTCGGAGGAGACGAATTACAAAGTGGTATTTCAAATTACATAAAAGATTGCAAGAAGAACGGATACCTTTCCAAAAAAAGAACTGAGTCTGATTTAATGTTGAAATATTAAGATGTACCCAGTTATAACTTTCAGTATTTGCACGAGGCTGAATACAATGAACTATTATATACTCACGGTATGAAGCTCATAACGGCAAATCGTCTGTATCTGAAACCATTATGGGACGAAGACGAATTGCTGTTCGGGCAAATAACCGGATCGGTCGTCGATTGGGAGCCGACGAAAAGGCGGCACGCGTCTGAAGTGAATAAGATCAAGAAGTACGTTCTAAGTCGCCAATGGATATCAAAACCATTCGGATACCTTAGTTACCATAAGTTGATTAAACAAATTATCAATACCAGAGCGTACATTTTTCTGTGGGTCATGTTGGTAATTTTTGATAAACAAATGCCCAACACAGATGAAAACAGTTTTTATACTATTTACACGCAGACAATCAGTACAATTAATACGGTATTCCAATTCATGTCATATACAGATACTTTTTTCTATGAAATAACAACAGAGTATAGTTGCACAATACTTGAAGACAAACATTTTGGTGCTAGAATATCGGCAAGAGCCAAAGAGAGTTTAGCTGAGTTGAACGGGAAGAATTCAACCGGAAGTGATTGGATCAGCATCAACGTAAACGATGAGATAAGCAATGATATGATGATTGAATTCCAAAAGAATTTGTGGATAACTTTAATCAGTTGAAAACTAAGTTAGCTCCATTTTATTATTTGCTTGCAATGAGCCTATTGAGCGAAGAAGATTAATGTAGTTTAGGATCACGGCATAATGATTTATCTCACTTCGCACATGTTGAAATACATATTTTTTAAATTTATCTAAAATATAATTTGCTTATATAATGCGCATAACAAACTTTTTAAATTAAAATATATTAATTACTGCTAAAGTGTTTAAGAATGTTAAAAATAGTTTTAACCTACAGAACTAATGAATAATTTAATGAATTTAATTATGTATTTTAAATATAAAAAAATAAACATTTCATTCATGGGTTGCTATGATGATGACCTGAGGCCTAGTTCCTCATACCTATACTTTATAATATAATATTATATCTCATTTCTATTAACTGGTTATTTGTAAATGTTATGATGTTCGTAATTTTGCCAGTATTCACCGTCCATCGTGTTAACATGTCGTTGTGTAAACTCTTTTAGTTTTTTTATGTATTCGTGTATATCTGTATTATTATCATTGCCATTACACTATTTGTATGTTGTGTAATATCGTATTGCTTATGTATGCTGTGTCGTATATGGCAACTCGTTTTTAGGCAGCCTTCCTGATTTTTTACAAAATAAAGTAGTTTCTCTCTAAGTATTATAGAGTAATACTGTTTTCGTCCTTTTACTTCATGATATTTAATCCTTACTATGTTGATAGCGGCTTCTATTTGACGCAACCGTTCTCGGTTTATATGAAATCATTTTTTAAAGTAAAAATGATTTAAAAGTTGATAATAATTCAACGCTCGATCATCACATGGTAAAATTTCATTTTTGTCAATTTTTACGCCTTTCTAATATTACTTTCAAAGGTATCTGACATGCTCTCCACAACATCGAAATGCCTAAACATTAGACGACGTCGATAATCTACATCGTGCAATGATATGTTTATTACACGAACGTAATAGGTTTTTAGTAGAAAGGCCATGAAACTGTCTGCAAATTTTCCTCTGGAGAACAGCAAATTTTGGGTGAATAAAATATTATGGTTTAGAATCTCGGCAACCGTAAAAGCTGCAATCGCGTTTTATTCTTCATAAACGATCACAACATTCGGGATAACAACACATCTTATCGTCGCGTTAGTATAGCACGAACCGTTCAACAACTTCAATTCCATAAGTTTGTACTCGGTTCGTTGTATATTTTGAATAATTTTTAATGTAATAATCATTTTTTACAAAATTTTAAACTATACAGACCATTTTTTTTATTAAACGAATAAACATTTAAATTCCATGCGGCAACAAAAAAAAACAAATTTAAAAACCTGTTAAATTTTTTAAATTTTGTTATCTAAAATTGTTGGGAGTGTGTGTTCTCCTGCAGTGTTTGTTCGATAACCTTGAAATAATAACAAGACGACGTATACACAATATTCGATTTCAATGTCATTTTTTAGTTTTATGTATTTTTTCTAAACCACCAAGTCAGTTTAAATAATTGCAAATAGAAATCGTGTCTAATTGATTCTCAGATCAGTTAGGATAATGAAGTCCTATAATCGTTATTCCTATTAAAAAAGAACATTGCGACAGTTTTTTCTTCTTGATTAACAATTGTTTAAACAAATAACATCTAAGAGAGACATATAAAATAGATCTCCTTAATGTTGTTAGTGCAAAAAAATAGTTAGGCCATTATTTGCTAGGCTTATTTACAATGCCTCGAGGACAACAACTAAACTGCAAAACTATTTGATTCTACAAAATCAATTTTGTTATTATTCCCAAGATTAACATCGACCTAGTGATTTTATGTGAGTAAGCCAGTACAGTGGGGTCAGGGCATAATGGGGTCAAAACATAGTAAGGTCTATAGGAATTATTATAAACAAAATTGATAAAATCAATTTTAAAGAAACGCTCTGATTGTTATTTGTAAACACAGCTCCTCACTTTAATACTTTGTTGAAATACCCTATTATAAATTGTATTTTTTTGAAAATACAAAATCCGTATTTTTTTTAGGTAAAAGCGACGAGAGTATAAAAAATAAAGTAAAACATGCAAGTATAGAAAAAAATAATTAAATTTTCTGCGAAAGATGAGTGCTATAAAATAGATGGATCACGCTGTATAACATAGGTATTTGCCAAATATATATTTTCCAATACATTACACGAACGATCATATGTGCTAAAGATGTTTCGTGTGTTTAAAACAACATTAAGCTACAAATATTCAGTGTAAAAATCCCAGCACTGTAAAAAATAAAATACATTTTATTTGCAACGCAACTCATTGCATTTATGTAGTAAGACTTATTAAAATGAACACACACATTTGGATTCTTTTGTTATACTTTATTCTATCATTCAAATTTATAAAGTTGGATCCAACAAACAAAGTAAGCCATAATTATTTATCACAATCATAAAAGTTTAGTTTTACACACTTATATGGAAAACCCAAAATATTTTAACTTTATAACTAAGCTCGCAATAATTTCAAAAAATATTGTCGGATTAGGTAGAAAAACTATAAAATTTTAGTTTGACATGAATTTGTTTTCTACTCTTCAGACTTTCGAATTAACATTATTCTTTTCTTGATTTGTAAGTATTTCTGTATGATCTCATCAATCATGTAATTCTTTAACATTGCTTCTCTGAATGTTCAGAAGTTTAGTTAAAATGCCTATCGCGATTGTTCTACCATTGCACTATAGCTAATGAAATTAAGTTATAAAAAGATGTTTTTTTTAAATATTAATTGTGTTTGCTAAAAGAGGTTTTTTTACTTTTGTTTTATTTTTTTACCGTTAAAGAAAAGAAAACACTACTCGTTTGAGTCATTCTCGAGTTGCTAGCACATACATGTTTAGAATAGACAGCTTATATTTATTAAAAATCTTCAGAGACCTAGAATATATTGAATACAAAAAATAATTTATAAATATGTGAATTATTTTTATAGATTTCACCATCCTATCACATTAGCCGAAAATTTGGTACCTCATACGTTGACATAATAAATAGTTTGAAAACATATAAGAAGGCCCAAATAACAATTAGTGTCGAAGAACGTACGATTCTGACAACTCCTATAGGTACTCCCTATGACACCAAAAGCCGCGAAGAAGTATTTAAGAAATTTAACACGAAAATAGAAGACATAAAATGTACTTACTCTTTAATCGTCAAAACAAGACTGGTGTACTTAAAGCAATTGGTAGAAGATATGCAAGCAGGCAGAGCTATCGAAAATAGATTGGAAGAATTAAATGTTTTAAAAGAACAAGCTGGTTTTATAATTCTGACATTTCATATGGGTAACTTCAAGGTGGCTAAATGGTTTTGGAGTTATTATACAAAAATCATGGCAATATTCGAATACGAGAGAAACAAACATTTCTTCGGGGAAAAACTGTTTGAGGAAGACGAATTACAAAGCGGTATTACAAATTTCATAGAAGATTGCAAGAAGGACGGATATCTTTCCAAAAAGAAAACGGAGTCTGCTTTGATGACAAAAAAAAGCAATGTACTTATAGATATCTTTCAGTATCTGCGCGAGACAAACTACAATGCATTATATACTCGCGGTATGAAGTTCACCAGGATCGAATTTTTTTATCTAAAACCATTATGGGACGAAGACGAATTGTTGTTTGGGCAAATAACCGGATCAGACGTCGATTGGGAACCAACGAAAAGGCGGCACGCGGTCGAAGTGAATAAGACTAAGAAGTACCTTAAAAACCGCCAATGGATATCGAAACCGTTTGGACATCTTAGTTACCACGAGTTGATTAACCAAATTGTCAATACCAGAGCGTACATTTGTCTGTGGGTAATGTTGGTTATTTTCTATAAAGAAATGCCAAACATGGATGAGAACAGATTTGATGCTATTTACAGCCAGACGATCACAGCATTACATTGGATAAACGAAATTATGTATTTTACCGATACTTTTTTCTATGATATAACAATAGAGTATAAGTACACAATACATGAAGACAAACATTTTGGTGACCTTATAGCTAGAATATCGGCAAGAGCCAAAGAGAGTTTAGCCGAGTTAAACGGGAAGAATTCAAACGGAAGCGATTGGATCAGTATCAACGTAAACGATGAACTAAGCAATGATACGATGACGAAATCACTCAAAGAATTTGTCGATAGCTTTAATCAGTTGAGAGCAAAGTTAAGTCGTTTTTATTATGTGCTTGCAATGAACGTTCTAAACAATCTAACTTTGCACATCAAGTAACATTACAATATTGATTAGAGATTTATCTAATCTTCTTTTTGTTATAATATGTATATAATATGTACCTTATTAATTTCTCTTGTATTTTTAAATGTATCCGTTAGATACACTAAATTATGTAAATTGGAATTTATTCCGTAATAAAGATTATTAGGTAGTATTATTAAAATATAAATTGTATTTTATGTTATACACAAAGAAAATTTTTAATTATATTTTATATAGAGCTTAATGGACTGTAAAACGTAAAGAATGATAATAAAGGTTTAAAATGTAACACAAGTTGGTTTAGTATGCATGTATAAATTTAAAAAACCAGTACAGTGGGGTCGGGGCGTAGTGGGGACGGGGCATAGTTGGGTCGGGGCATAGAAGTGACGGGGAGGTCACAGGCTTACAGGAATTTTTAAATCTGAAAGTGATAAAATCACTTTCGAAAAAACGCTTCGATGCAAATCGGTAGTTAGTATTTTCAAGCCAGTACAGTCCAAACCAAGCACAGTATAAACCAGCAAAGTTAGAAAGTTTTAAATGAAGGTTCTGTATTTACAAATAAGCATCAAAGCGTTTATTTGAAAGTGATTTTATCCGAGAGGACTAGTACAGTAGAGTATTGGCATAATGTAATCCAAGCAATGAGGAAACGGAGAGGTCACAGGTCTACAAGAATTATTATAAATAAAAGTGATAAAATTGAATAAAATCGCTTTCAAATAAACGCTTTAATGCTCATTTGTAAATACAGAACCTTCATTTAAAACTTTTTAACATTGCTGGTTTATACTGTGCTTGGTTTGGACTGTACTGGCTTGAAAATACTAACTACCGATTTGCATCGAAGCGTTTTTTCAAAAGTGATTTTATCACTTTCAGATTTAAAAATTCCTGTAAACCTGTGACCTCCCCCTCACCACTATGCCCCGACCCAACTATGCTCCGTCCCCACTATGCCCCGACCCCACTGTACTGGTTTTTTTTTTTTTTGCAAAAACGTAGTAGACCAAATAACACATATACAATGTTTTGTTTTTTTTTTGCAAAAAAAAGCCCACATCAAAGTAAAACCAATACCTTCTCGCTTTGCACCGAAGCTAAAGCATTTTTCTGGATTTTTGTGTAAAAGACATCAAAAGTGGTCAAATTCTTTGTTTTGGGGTCGGTGATTACGAATTTAATATCAGTTCTCAATTTTAATCATCCAGAAAGAACTTAAGTAAAAAAAAAAAAAAATTGAATTTGTGTAAACTTAAAGTCAAAAGTGGTAATTGAGCACAAAACTTAATAGTATCATAAATTTAATATATAATTTAATATTTATAGTATCATAAGATATACATAAATTTTTTTAAAGATTTTAGGTGTTTTTGTCAAAATATACACAATCTGCGAAAACACAGTTTTCCGGCAATTTAAAAAAAACTGTAGTGCCGAGTTTTTCACCCGTTTAATAAGTTATGGATACATATGAGTTCCAACTACTGGCAAATTTTCAACCCAAAAGTTTTAAAATTACGGCTAAAAACCCCGAAAAACAAAAAAACTTGTACCCCCCCTAGGGGGGTGGAAAATGGGTATAGTTTAAATTTGACACAACTGACGTGCGCGGGCATACCAGATAAATATTTCTTATACATTTCAACTCGATCCGACTCTTTTTCTCGAAACTATAGCCAGTAAAAGTTCTAACTTAAAAACTCGTACGGTTTTTTTTTTTGTTTTTTCAACTTTCGTCTGTGAAGAATTAAACTTTTTCAACTTTTACCCCCCCCCCCCCCCCAAAGTACAAACTAGACAAAATTTGTGATTTATAGAGTTCCTATTCGAAGGAATTGGTGTAGTATTAAAAAAGTTACAGTGTATACAGCTAAAAAAAAAGCCCACATCAGAGTAAAACAAATACTTTCTCGCTTTGTATCGAAGCTAAAATAATTAAAAAATAAATCGGTTCAAACTTAAAGTAGACAAAATATATCATAAAAATAAATTAGTGCTTTAGAAATCAGGGTTTTTATTTTTGTTCTTCAATCGCAGCAAACCTAATTAAATATGTGTGAGAGCGGTTATATTTTTTATTGGCTTTATATAATTAATCAGAACATAAATTGGTACTTGAGTGTTTAAAACTTACTAGGATCACTTTATATAAGTATCCATTAGGAGTACCTATTTAGGGAGTACCTCATTAGGTGTACCTAATTTGGAGAACCAAATAAGGAGTACCTAATCTCTTATCTCTAATATATAATCACTTACAAATGCTAGATCGCGCCACACGCACAAATTTTTTTCATGACCCTCAGCCAAAAGACATATCCATGTCAATAGGAAATAAATGAGTAATGCAAATGTATTGCTAATCAGTAATATTAATATTTTGAATGACGTAAACTACAAATTAAATACTTGAAAGCTAACGTTAGTAACCTTAAAACTAAAAACAATCGTGTAGCTCGATACAATAGGAGCACAACTACAATACACCCTGATTGTTTTTATCATGAACTACTAAATATCTCATAGGGTTTAATAAGAAATTACAATTTTTTTTTTATATTGTTTTTATACAATACGATGTCAATTTTTCACAATACTACACTTCACCTTTCCTCCTGCCCTAAACTTGAAACTTCAATAACTTCAAAAACAGTTATCCTCTAAAACTGGTTATCGACCACTGAAAATGTTTTGCACATTGTTCTCAATTTAAAAAGTTCATGAAATGTATGCGTTAAATTATTATGAAAATTAAAATTTAATTTCTTATTAAACCATATGAGATGTTCACGATAAAAAGATTACTCTGTATACTACACAATTTTTGTAATGGCCTAATTTTCATTACAATTCATGCGGCAACCAAAAAACAAATTTTAAAGTTTTTCAACAATGTTTGTGCGATAAACTTGAACAAATAACAAGATGATTCACAATATTCGATTTTAACGTCGAATTTTAGTTTTATTTTTTCTAAACCGCCAAGTCAGTTTAAACGATGACATTTAGAAGTCATCGCTAATTGATTCTTGCATAAGGTAGGATATAAGTTAAAGTAGACCATTAATCGCTATTGCTGTTACAAAAATAACACTGCGACACTGTTTTACTCTTGACTAACAATGGTTTAAGCAAATAAAATCTGAGAGATACATTTTTAATAGATCACCTTCATGTTGTTGGTGCACAAAAGTAGTTAGGCCATGCTTCGCTAGTCTTATTTACAATTCCTTGAGGATAACAACTGCAAAACCATTTGTTCAACAACTTCAATTTTTTTATCATACCTACAATTAATGTTGCAAAATGGATATTTTATGGATTTACGTTCTGATTATTTGTTTTAAGTTTAATTTAACGACCAAATTTCCACTTGATACAAAATATTTCAACAAAACAAGTTGACTTAAACATTTATTTTAATAAGGTCCATGTGACATTGTCAGTATTAGATGTTACTTAAAATATAATTTGTTTTATATTTGTATAATGATCTAGTGGCACTGATTAAGTAGGCATCCAAAAGTATTTTCAATTTTTTGCGTACGAAAGTTTTAAAAATTAGACTGAACAGTTTTTATAACTGACGAGTTATTGCAACTAAAGCATGCCAAAGAGAGCATGTGCTTAGTTAATTACATTATCCGTCCAATATTCAAACAAGTAGCTACTGCATGTTTTACTTTCATATTTTGTAATTGACAAAAGACTTAACATATTTTAAAATTAAAAATATAGCCATGGTCACGGTCATAGTCAATTAGGTTATCTGCAATTGAAGCATAAAAAATAAAAACCCCAATTTTTTTGAAGCACCGATTTCTTTTTTAAAATGTACTTATCTTAAGTTATTTTAAAAATTACGCCCACTCGTATTACATTCTGTTTTATGATGACCACGTCATCAATATAGGTTACTTGTTTAATAAATGCGGGCAGCGCTTCCGGCGACTTGAGACTGATGACCAAACGATTAAATTAACAATAACGCTGAATTGCAAATTGTAAAACTATATATAAGTCAATGAGAGTCAATAACATTTCGTCAGTCGACTTTACCAGAGCTATATGTCATCAGTCAAGAGTAATCGGTTGTCGCTGTCCGTCTACAAGGTTTAAGTTCGAGAGTTCGTTCATTTACACCTAGTAGTCTATCCTCTTTCCTTGTGCGCTTGTCTTGCGATTGGTTCGCACAGTGCACATTTCTTTCTTAAAGTACCCGTGTCTTGCGATTCGTTCGCACCTCGTACTTTATCCTTCTTTCATCTCTCCAAGTACTCGTGTCTTGCGATTCGTTCGCACCTTATACCTATCCTTTCCAATTCTCTAATTCTTTTTAATCCGGTATAAACAACGGCTCTTCGACATCCGCGAAGAACCCGGACAGCAATCCGTTTCACTCTTGTACCAGTGTACATCAAGAGTCTAGAGAAGCACCTTTTCATTTCTTTTTGTCTTACGACAATTTTAAAACTTTATTATCATTCCATTAAAGTGTTTTAGTCAAGTTAGCAATATCTAATAAGTAATTAAAAAATGTTCATTATGTATAAGAAAAAATAAAATTTATATTTTAGATAAATCTATAAAATTCATTATTGTCGTACACCTAAAACGTTCATTGCAAGCACATAATAAAAACGACTTAACTTAACTCTCAACCGATCAAAATTATCGGCAAATTCTTTGAGAAATTCCATCATCATATCATTGCTTATTTCATCGTTTATGTTAATACTGATCCAATCACTTCCGGTTGAATTCATCCCGTTTAACACGACCAAACTATCTCTGGCTCTTACCGATATTCTAGCTATAAGGTTATTAAAATGTTTGTCTACAGGTATTGTCCAAGCATACTCTGTTGCTATATCAAAAAAAAAAGTGTCGGTAAAAGACATGATTCCGTTTACCGCATTAATGGTATTAATTGTCTGCCTGTAAATTGTCTGAAATCTGTTCTCATCCATGTTGGGCATTTCTTTATTAAAAATTACCAACATTACCCACAGAAAAATGTAAGCTCTGGTATTGATAATTTGGTTAATCAACTCGTGGTAACTAAGATGTCCAAACGGTTTCGATATCCATTGGCGGTTTTTAAGGTAATCCTTAGTCTTATTCACTTCGACCGCGTACCGCCTTTTCGTTGGTTCCCAATAGACGACTGATCCGGTTATTTGCCCAAACAAAAATTCGTCTTCATCCCATAATGGTTTTAGATAATAAAGGTCGACCGCGACGAACTCTATACAGTGAGTGTAATATTCATTGTATTCGGACTCGCGCAGACACTGAAAAATATCTATAAGTACTTTAGGCTTTTTTGTCATCAAACCAGACTCCGTTTTCTTTTTGGAAAGATATCCGTCCTTCTTACAATCTTCTATGAAATTTGTAATACCGCTTTGTAATTCGTCTTCCTCAAACAGTTTTTCCCCGAAGAAATGTTTGTTTCTCTCGTATTCGAATATTGCCATGATTTTTGTATAATAGCTCCAAAACCATTTAGCCACATTTAAGTTACCCATAAAAAATAGCAGAATTATAAAACCAGCTTGTTCTTTTAAAACATTTAATTCTTCCAATCTATTTTCGATAGCTCTGCCTGCTTGCATATCTTCTACCAATTGCTTTAAGTACACCAGTCTAGTTTTGACGATTAAAGAAAAAGTACATTTTATGTCTTCTATTTTTTTGTGAAATTTCTTTAACACTTTTTCACGACATTGAATGTTATAGTAATTTCGTACATAAGTTGTTAAAATTGTACGTTCTTCGACACTAATTGTTATTTGGGACTTCTTATATGTTTTCAAATTATTTACAATATCAACGTATATGTTACCGTATGTCCGGACGACGTAATATGACGGTGAAATCTATGAATAAATACACATATTTAAAAATTGTATTATAGGTAACTTAATATTTGTAATAAATAAGCTGTCATGTCTAAACATGTAAATGCTACTAACACAATTATGATTCATATGAGTAATGTTTTTTTCCCTAACGGAAAAAAATAAAGCATAAGTAAAAAAAACATATTTAGCAAACACAATTTATAGAATCATCGTGATACGATTTTTTAACCAAACTTATGAATAATCAGAGATATTATGTTAAAGAATTAAATGATTATTTAGAGATACTACAGAAGCACTTCCTAATCACGAAAAGAAATGTTAATTCAATGTCCAACTAAAATTGTATGATTAGTTTTTCTTAACCCGACCATATTTTTTAAGTTATTGCAAGCGCAGTCTTAAAGTAAAACAATTTTAGGTTTCCCATATTTTAAGTGTGTAAAACTAAACTTTTATGACTGTGCTTAACTAATATGGCTTACTTTATAGGTTGATATCAACTTTATACATTTTAATGATAAAATGGAATATAACAAAAGAATCCAAATGTGTGTGTTCATTTTAAAAAGCTTATTACATACATGAAACAAGTTACGTTGCTACTACAATGTAGTTCAGTTATTACAGTGCCGGGATTTTTTGTAGATTATTGTTGTTTTAAACACTCGAAACATATTTAGCGAATATGATTGTTTATGTAATGTATTTTAAAATATATACAAGGTGATAATTTTATCGTATAACACTTAATACCTCATAGGGTTTAATAAGAAGTTTAATTTTTTTTCATATTGTTTTATACAATGTGTACTCAATTTTTATAATTTTGTTTTTGTTTTTTCCTCCACACAACTTCGATTTTTTGATAAAAACTTTTAAAAACTTAATGGTAACGCATAGGTGGATACTTAAGGTCTGGTTTATCAGAAGTTCAAAAGTGTCTAGAGGTCAATTTGTACATATTAAATAGGAAAAGGCGTGAAGAGTGATAAGTAAGTAAAAATGAATATTGTAGAAAATACTTTTGATTATTTATCGGTAGCCCTTATAAAAACGTTCAAAGAGCACAGAATGACAGACGGTTGAATAAAATTAAGTTTTTATCTGTCAACAGACCAGCTCCAATAAATCAATCTCCCCAATTAAATTATCAAAACCAAACCCCACAAATGGTTTAGTCAGCACAGAACCTGGCTGGGTAATTAAAACCAGCAAACGACAATCTTCTCCAAGACTTTCACCCAAAACTAAAGAACATAAAACTATATTCTCTACTCCAAACTGATACCAAGCCTTGAAGATACTGATGTTGACACACAAATGAACACAGAAACCACACCTACGCCACAACCAATATTTATATCACTCCGGTCGATTACATTAAATTTTTTACCTATCAACCTTCTAGAATCAACTACTAATAATGTAAATGGTAAGCCACTTAGCACTCAACCTCAACACCGTTCTTACTCTAACGCAACTAAAACTCAAAATCCACAAAATACCGCATCTTAGCAAATTAAACTTCTTATTAAACCCTATGATGTATTGAGTAGTCCACGATAAAATTATTACCCTGTATATAATTTCAAAAACATTACACCAACAATCATATTTGCTAAAGATGTTTCGAGTGTTTAAAACAATACAAAGCTACAAATATTCAGTGTAAAGCACTGTAAAAACTAAACTACATTTTATTTGCAACGTAACTTATTGTATTTATGTAGTAAAACTTTTTAAAATAAACACACACATTTGGGATATTTTGTTATATTTCATTTAATCATTCAAATTTATAAAGTTGGATCCAACAAACAAAGTAAGCCAAAATTATTTATCACAATCATAAAACGTATAGTTTTACACTCTTAAGTCTTTTGAATAAACATTTTTTTTCATGATTAGGATATTTTTCTGCAGTATCTCAAAATAACCATGTAATTCTTAAACATTGCATTTTTGCACGATCAAAAGTTTGATTGAAATGTCTATCACGATGATTCTATTATTTATGTTTGCTAAAAGATGTTTTTTTACTTTTGCTTTATTTTTTACCGTTAGGGAAAAGAAAACACTACTCTTATGAGTCATTCTTGTGTTAGTAGCATTTACATGCTTAGAGAAGATAGCTTGTATTTTATTTCAAATGTTTAATTACCTAGAATATATTGAACAGGAAAATTATTTATGAATAAATGTATTTTTTTATATATTTCACTATCCTATTACGTCTTCCAAACATTCCGTGTCGCATACGTTGATATTTTCAATGATTTGAAAACATATAAAAAGTCCCAAATAACAATTAGTGTCGAAGAACGTACAATTTTAACAACTTATGTACGAAACTACTATGACATTTAACGTCGTGAAAAAGTATTGAAGAAATTTAACACGAAAATAGAAGACTTAAAATGTACTTATTCTTTAATTGTTAAAACAAGACTGGTGCACTTAAAGCAATTGGTCACTCTAACATTTTATATGGGTAACTTAAATGTGGGTAAATGGTTTTGGGGAACGCTAATCTAGCGTGACGGGTATGGCGAACCCGGGGCCCCGAGCTATGAACTGGACTGGCTTTAATTAGCTGGTCCCGTTTTCTCTACTCTGACCTTAATTGGTTGGAGTAGACTGGCTCTCCAAATTGGGGGTTAAGCGCAGTATATTATACTCGCGGTATGAAGTTCGTCACGGTCGACCTTTTATATCTAAAACCATTGTGGGATGAAGACGACCTTTTGTTTGGGCAAATAACCGGATCAGTCGTGGATTGGGAGCCAACGAAAAGACATTATGCTGTCGAAGTGAATAAAACTAAGGAGTACCTTAAAAACCGCCAATGGATATCGAAACCATTTGGAAATCTTAGTTACCACAAGTTGATTAACCAAATTATCAATACTAGAGCTTATATTTTTTCGTGGGTAATGTTGGTAATTTTCATATAACGACACTTTTTTTTTTGATATAGCAACAGAGTATGCTTGGACAATACCCGTAGACAACAATTTTAGTAGCCTTATAGCTAGAATATCAGTAAGAGCCAATGAGATTTTAGTAGAGTTAAACGGGATGAATTCAAACTCAATAGAACTCATAGAATATGCCGATAACTTTTATCTGTTGAGAGCTAAGTTAAGTCGTTTTTATTATGTGCTTGCAATGAATGTTTTAGGCGTACGAGATTAATGTAGTTTAAGATCTCGGCTAAACCTCATATGTCACTTTGTATACGTCAAAAAACGTTATATTACAATTTTTTTTTTTTTTAGATTTATTTAAAATATAAATTTATTTTTCTTTTATGCATATTGAACATTTTTTAGTTACATATTAAATATTGCTAAGTTGACTGTAAAGCTTTATTAGAGTGGTAATAAAGGTATTAAAATGTAACACGAGTTAGTTTAATTTTTAAAATAACTTTAGATAAGTACAATTTAAAAAGTTAAAAAATCTATTTTAGTTTAGCTGAAAATACCAATATAGAAGTAATAAATAATGAAATCGGTTTAATGTCAAAGTAGTCGAAAAATATCATAAAAAGAAATCGGTGATTTAGAAATCGGGGTTTTTATTTTTATTTTTCAATTGCAGATAAGTGATAACTTTATTGACTATGACCTTGACCACGGCTATATTTTTAATTTGCAAAACATGTTAAGCCATGGTCAATTATAAAATATGAAAGTATAACATGGAATAGCTACTTGAATATTGGAAAGATAATGTAACTAACTAAGCACATGCTATCTTTAGCATGCTTTAGTTGCAATAACTCCTCAGGTATGAAATTGTTCAATCTAGTTTTTAGAACTTTCAAACGCAAACAATTGAAATTGCTTATTGATACCTACTTAATCAGTGTTAACGGATCAATTAACAAACAAAAAAAAAGTATTTATCGAGTACGCAAGACAAACAATTGGGTCTTAAACGTACGTAATGATATCATAAGTAACATTTAATACTGATACGTATTTTGTTAAAATGTTTGGATTAAGTGGAAATATGGTGGTTAAATTAAATTTAAAACAAATGCACAGAACATAAATCAATAAAATAATCATTTTACAACATTAACCGTACCTAGGTATAATAAAAAAATTGATTTTGTAAAACAAATAATTTATTATCCTTAGGGAATTGTAAATAAGACTATCTAACAAAGAATGGCCTAACTACTTTTGTGCACTAACCACATAAAGGTGATCCATTTAAAATGTCTTGACACAAAAAATATCTATCTGCAGTCTAATTTTCATCTGATAAGTTTTAAAACTGCAACTCAAATACAAAAAAAAAAAAAAGGAAAATACTCTAATAGTGGTGCTAAACGATTATTACGGTCAACAGGAAAAAAGTTATCGTGTATACGAACACAAACAAATCACATAATTTAAGAATCAACATCGAATCTAATAGTTCACACCTTTACCTTAATAAAAAAATTTATAAAAAAAAAAACTATCAAATTCAAAACGGTTTTCTTACAGATTTCGTGCATGTTGATTATACGGACCAACGGCCGATTGCCCCGTCAACGGTCGGTCAATGATATGTCAGTGCAAACAGCTGATCGTATGTCACTATTGTTATTATTGACGCCGTCTGTTAATCGCCATTACTTTGTCAATTCGCCACTCGCTTAACGCAGATGTACTGTGTACATCGAACTAAAATATTAGATTTTTGTTTTTTGTTTTTACGCAGCATAGCGCCACCATACGCTAATAAAAACCTATTTTCACGATATACAAGTTTGGTATACACGAGGGCTGTGTCAACCACGCTGGCATTCACGGAATTTTTATTTCACACCAGTTTTGGTCGCTACCATAACCTCTTGCAAACAACCACGCGTTGGCCTCCGATCAAACTTGTATCGACTCCACCGTCATGTCGTCGTCAATGCTTCACTCATCTTCGTCAGCTTGGTCTCTGCCAGTCCTAGGTCTCCTTTCGTGGGTCGATATTGTACAACTGTAAATAGTTTTTAGTTTCTTGTACGCGCTATACGATTGCTTTTAATTTTAAGGTTACTAACGTTAGCTTTTAAGTCATTAAATATGGATGAACGGTATGAATTCCCGTTCATTTTATTAATCATTGTATTTAAACCACCCTTGTGACATACTTCAAGAGGTCTATTACAAAACAGTATGTAAACATATTAAGTCTTAAAAAATATAAACCAAATCATGCCAATATAATTATGGCAATTATATAAAACAAATAAAACAATTCAGAGTGATCCTAATAAGTTTTGAGCACGTAGGTATCAGTTTTAGTCAAAATATTATGCAAATAAAAAAACATAGCTGTTATCAAGCACATTTAAATAGGCTTGCTGCAATAAAAGAAGAAAAAATAAAAACCCTAATTTCTGAAGCACTAATTACTTTTTATGATATATTTTGAATACTTAAACTTTTAACCGATTTCTTTTATAACTATTTCTGAATTTATACATGCAACATAACTAAGATAGATTTTTTAACTTATTAAAATGTACTAATATAAAGTTATTTTTAAAAAATAGCCAACTCGTATTAAATTTAAACCTTTATTACTATTCTAATAAAGCTTTACAGTCAATTAAGCAATATATACTATATAATTAAAAATTTTCTTTATGTATAATAGAAAAAAAAATGTATATTTTAATTACAAAAATTGATTATATAATATTATATATAACATAAGAGATAAATCTCTAATCAAAATTGTAACATTACTTCTTTCTATATGTGCAAAGTTAGATTGTTTAAAACGTTCATCCCAAGCACATAATAAAAACGACTTAACTTAGCTCTCAACAGATAAAAGTTATCGCCAAATTCTTTGAGGAATTCCTTCATCATGTCATTGCTTATTTCGTCACTTACGTTAATACTGATCCAATCGCTTTCGTTTGAATTCCTTCCGTTTAACACAACTAAACTCTCTCTGGCTCTTGCCGATATTCTAGCTATAACGTCACCAAAATGTTTGTCTTCAAGTATTGTGCAATTATACTCTGTTGTTATTTCATAGAAAAAAGTATCGGTATAATACATGATTTCGTTTATCGAATTTAATGTTTTGGTCGTCCGCTTGTAAATAGTCTTAAATCTGTTCTCATCTATGTTGGGCATTTCTTTATAGAAAATTACCAACATTACCCAAAAAAAAATATAAGCTCTAGTATTGATGATTTGGTTAATAAACTTGTGGTAACTAAGATGTCCAAACGGTTTCGATATCCATTGGCGGTTTTTAAGGTACTCCTTAGTCTTATTCACTTCGACAGCATAATGTATTTTTGTTGGTTCCCAATCGACGGCTGATCCGGTTATTTGCCCAAACAACAATTCTTCTTCATTCCATAATGGTTGTAGATAATAATGGTCGATCGTGACGAACTTCATACTGTGAATATAATATACATTATACACTGACTCGCGCAGATACTGAATGATATCTGTAAGTACATTGCTTTTTTTTGTCATCAAATCGGAATCCGTTTTTTTTCTGGAAAGATATCCGTCCTTCTTGCAATCATTTATGAAATTTGTAATACCGCTTTGTAATTCGTCTTCTTCAAACAGGTTTTCCTCAAAGAAATGTTTGTTTTTTTTGTATTCTAATATGGCCAGGATTTTTGTATAATAGCTCCAAAACCATTTAGCCACCTTGAAGTTACCCATATGAAATGTCATAATGATAAAACAAGCTTCTTCTTTAAAAACATTTAATTCTTCCAATCTATTTTCGATAGCTCTGCCTGCTTGCATATCTTCTACCAATTGCTTTAAGTACTCCAGTTTTGTTTTGACGATTAAAGAGTAAGTACATTTTAAGTCTTCTATTTTCGTGTTAAATTTCTTAAACAGTTCTTCGCGGTATGTGACGTCGTAGGGATGACCTATATGAGTTGTCAGAATCGAACGTTCACTATCACTAAATGTTATTTGGGACTTCCTGTAAGTTTTTAATCTATTTACTATATCAACGTATGAGACGCGAAATTTTCTGCTGACGTAGTAAGACGGTGAAATCTAAAAAAAATTACACATATTCATAAATTATTTGTTCCGTTCAATATTTTCTAGGCAACTAAAGATATGTAATAAATAAGCTGTCTTGTCTAAATATGTAAATGCTATCAACTCGAGAATGACTCATACGATTAATTTTTTTTTTCAACGGTAAAAAATTATTAACCGAGTAAAAAAAAGCAAAAGTAATAAAACAACTTTTAGCAAACATATTTTATAAGAACATATTTTTATAATTAGTTGCATTGGCTATAGTGCAATGGAAGTATCATCGAGATAGCCAAGTAAATTCAATAGTCTGAAAAGTAGAAAAAAATTCATGTCTACTAAAATTATATAAATAGTTTTTTCTACTTATCCGACTATATTTTTTTGAATTTTTGCAAGCTTAGTTATAGTATTACAATATTTTGGGTTTACCATATGAGAGCGTTAAACTAAACTTTAATGTTTGTGATATATAATTGTGGCTTACTTTATTTGTTGGATCCAACTTTATAAATTTGCATGATAGAGTGAAATATAACAAAAGAATCCAAATGTATGTGTTCATTTTAAAAATTCGTGCTACATAAATGCAATGAGTTACGTTGCTAATAAAATGTAGGTTAGGTTTTACAGTGCTGGGATTTTTACACTGAATATTGGTTGCTTACTGTTGTTTTAAACACATGATACATCTTTAGCATATATGGTTGTTTGTGTAATGCACACTTGAAAATATTGGCAGATACTTACGTTATACAGCGTGATCCATCTTTTTTTACAGCACACATCATTCGCATAAAATTTAAATTTCTTAAAAATGATTTTTTTCCATATTTTTAGGTGCATGATTTACGTTTTTTTTCACCACTAGAGTTTTTTAATTTCATCGCTTTAACGTAAAAGAAGTATGAATTTCGTATTTTCAAAACAACTACTTTTAATAAACGCAATTTATATAAGGGACACATCATTTTGGGTTAGAATTTTATTCTAGTGGTATTCTTAGTATTATTTTATATTAAATTATGTGTCGCATACCATATGTTGGTTTTAGTCACATGCCGGCCACTCGGTGGACACTCTGTGGACGTATGTGTGGCCAGATACCAAAAAATCATGTTACGTATCAATTCAACAAGATTTTTTCTTTTGATTTTAAATCTGAAATTATTTTTTTCGTAAACCCATTTTTTAACGAGATGCGAGTTCTATTTTAAATTAAAAAAAAATACCATTTATTGTACCTTTGGAGCATCCTGTATGTCTCATTTGAAGCTCGGTACAACTTTACTGACACCCTGTATATATAATATTTATTATTCATTAGTCGTGTAGGTGAAAACTGTTTTTAACATTCTATGTTACAGTAATTGTAACAGTATTTAATATGTAGTTAAAAAATGTTTGTTATGCGCAATATATAGGCGAATTATATTTTAAATAAATTTCAAAAAGAAAAATTGTTTTATAAAGTATTTCGACATGTGCGAAGTGAGATAAATGATTATGCCGTGATCCGAAACTACGTTAATCTTCTTCGCTCAATAGGCTCATTGCACATACATAATAAAAGGGAGCTAACTAAGTTTTTAACTGATTAAAGTTATCCACAAATTCTTTTGGAATTCAATCAGCATATCATTGCTTATTTCATCGTTTACGTTGATATGGATCCAATCGTTTCCGGTTGAATTATTCCCGTTTAACTCGGCTATACTCTCTCTGGCTCTTGCCGATAATCTAGCTATAAGGTCACCAAAATGTTTGTCTTCAAGTATTGTGCAACTATACTCTGTTGTTATTTCATAGAAAAAAGTATCTGTATATGACATGAAATCGAATATCGTATTATTGTACTGGTTGATTGCGTGTAAATAGTATAAAAACTGTTTTCATCTGTGTTGGTCATTTGTTTATCGAAAATTACCAACAGAAAAATGTATGCTCTAGTATTGATAATTTGTTTAATCGATTTATGGTAGTTAAGGTGTCCGAACGGTTTCGATATCCATTGGTGACTTATAACGTACTTCTTGATCTTATTCACTTCAGACGCGTGCCGCCTTTTCGTCGGCTCCCAATCGGCGACCGATTCG
The DNA here is from genome assembly GCF_023614345.1 of Adelges cooleyi. Lineage (NCBI taxonomy): Eukaryota > Metazoa > Arthropoda > Insecta > Hemiptera > Adelgidae > Adelges > Adelges cooleyi. Next base: position 117,482 of record NW_026096135.1, on the reverse strand, counting down.
TTTATTTGCCCAAACAGCAATTCGTCTTCATTCCAAAATGGTTTCAGATACTAAAGATTGATCGTTATGAGCTTCATAGCGCGTTTATAATATATAAAGATCTAATTTTTTTACATTCACGGAATCATACTTAATCCTACGGCACTTAAACCTAGCTAAGAATACTTCCGGAATTCACAGATTGTTTTAGTTATTTTAATTAAAATCGATACAGTAGTTTAAGGGGAAATGATAACATACAATCATTACTCCTAAAACCCTTATCCTCATTCTTCCGCAGTCGGCTAAAAAGTAAGCAAACAACAAAAATTCAATATTTAATGCCACCTTGGCTGGTAGACTGGCGAGTTGGATTAGATTCAAAAATATACTATTAAAAACTACATCGATCGAGATTCAACAAATGATTACTTACTTTGTTCATTAGTTCAACCACCATAAAGTTGAATGACGTTATAAAATAAAACGACAAAATTATATAAATGCATGCAATCATTATTTAATTGTTTTACTACGTAAGTACAATAACTCACGGCGAAACATTATAAGCTAAAACAATACAGTGTTGGAATTAACATTGCCCATATTATTTGTGGCTTACCGTTTTAGACACACAAAACAAACAGCTTTAGCAAATAGTTTTATTGTTTAAGCTGCGTGTTCGATAAACTAAAATGTACACATGACATACACTATCTCTTAAAAGATTCATCATTTAATTTTAATCTTTGACTATATATTTACAAATATCAACCCTCAATTTTGACAACCCTTATTCCTCTTCAAAGTTTGAAAGTTTTATTTTTTTGTACAATTTAAAGACAAGAAGAGAAGAAAAACACTATCCTATATATTTAACATTTAAATTAAATTGACGTAAAAAAGTAAAAAATAAGACACTGAATTAATCAGTGGTGGCGAATTTTATGTCCTGGATGATGGATCAACTCAGAATTAGTTTAGGCCAAAAGCGACATATCCATTTTCGAACTAATGACTTCAAAAAATTGGGACTTGCCAATTAATACATAGAAATATAAATACATTTTATCTCAATAAGTCTAAATAGTTTTTACAAAATTCCTTTAAATTTTACCTAATAATAAATATGTATAGACAATTTAAAATAGTTACATAATTTCTTTATAATATTTTTAATATAAAAACAACATTTTCATAAAAAAAAAAACATTATGTCTAACATAAAAAGGCTAACTGAATTGATTGGTTGTTGATGATTTTTTCGTAAATCGTTAATACTACTTATAAATCATAGGCCTTCAGTGCTATAATAGAGTAAGCATTCAATTTATTTATATTAATTAATAACTTGGAAAAGTACAGAGAGAAAAGAAGAAAACTGTGTATGGTATTCTATAGGGTAAGACAGGTTATGTAGATGGGTGATGATGAAGTGTGTGAGGTTGATAGGTTTAAGTACTTAGGATCGGTGTTACAGAAAAATGGTGGGTACGAGGAGGAAGTGAAAAATAGAATAAATTGTGGTTGGATGAAGTGGAGAGGAGCGTCGGATGTTTTGTGTGACAGAAGGATGCCTATAAGATTGAAAGGTAAATTCTATAGATCGGTAGTGAGGCCAGCAATGTTATATGGGTCGGAATGTTGGGAAGTTGATAAGAAAACGGAACAGAGAATGATTGTAGTGGAGATGAGAATGTTAAGATAGATGAGTGGAGAGACTAGGGAAGATAGAATAATAAATGAACACATAAGGGTCAGTGTATGAGAGAGAATATATTGAGATGGTTCGGTCATGTTATGAGGAGAGATGAGGCAGAGGTAGTAAGAGGTATTATGAAGATGAATGTAGAGGGAAAAAGAGAAAAACGAAGACCAAAGAAAAGATGTGTGGACAGAATACAGAGTGATATGATTTTAGCGGGGGTGATTGAACGAGATGTAGAAGACCGAGCTCTATGGAGGGTAGGACTAGGGTGGCCGACCCCATGGAGTTGGGAGTGTAAGGCGAAGATAAAGAAGAATTAATAACTTTAAAAGCAACCATACTTAATAAAATTCAATGCATTAACCGCCCGAACCATCTTCACATAATATTCACTAGACGGCATTACCTAAATCGTTTACTTATAAACGTTCATACGTATAGGTAATTACAAGTTACTAACTAATTATTAGCCTATCACATCATCGTCTTTTTAGTTATTACAACGAGTAAACAATTAGACAGATTTCTAAAGTTTTAATTGAATACCAGACACTGTGTAAGCTTAAACCACACCGTTTGTTAGTGTCAAAGATGCGTATATTAGATATATGTCTAATTGTTTACTCTTTACAGAAAATAAAATGAAAAAACTTTCAACTTTAAGGAGGAATTAGGTTTATCAAAAATGAGGGTTGATATTTGTAAATATATAGTCAAAGATTATAATTAAAACCAGGAATTTCTTTTAGATTTCTACAATTATTTTAAGTGCAAAGAAGTTGATTTTTTAGCTTCGATGCGAAGTTAAGAGGCTATTATTTTTATTTATGAAAACTAAATGAAAACCGAAGAAACTTAAAAAAAACCAATGAAAACACATATTTTTTTACCAATTCTGCAATAAAAAAAAAAGATGTGATGGAATGTTAAAGCGGTAGTTATTTTATTCAAAATATGTTTTCAAATATAATATACAAAAACAACTATTTGCTACAACTGTTTCGAGTGTTTCAAATAATATTAAGCCACACGTATTATGTTCTATGTTATTCCCAATACTATCATGTCTTAGCCACACTATATTTCCATCGTGACTTATTTTACTGACGTTGTGCCACTTTTTAAAAATGATTGCGCACACTTATATTTTTTTGTCGTTTTACATCATACTATCTTTTAACCTTGCGGCGACTGAATCAATAAACAAAGTAAGTAATAGTGTGGCGATCGGTAATTTTTAATGGGTAATATATTTTTATTTGCGTGTGTACATCTCACATCATTATATATTATTATTTCTAAACGTTTTATTTTGTATTTAACGCCATCATCCAGTCATGTAGTCGAAATTAATTAGCAAACATAAGCCAGACATGTTTATTATTATTATTAGGTGCTAAAACTTTTCAACGGTAGAAATAATAACGTAGTATATATTGTGTTATTTTCGATTATATTTTAAAATAAACTATGTGCAAAAAGATTTATTTGCTAAAGCTGTTGTTCAAAACAATATAAGTTTCAAGTATACTGTAAAATATGTTCCCCAACACTATGATGTTTTACTTATGTATATTAATTTTACTTCGAAATATATTACGTACACTTACAATTTACAAATACACATAGACTTAATGGATTATTTCCCTACATTGATTAAGTAAAACTGTTACTCCTAAACTAAAAGTAAAATCAAATTTTACCAAGACAAAGTTTCGTTTTCGTGTTTTTTAGTAAAAGAAATCATTATTCAATATCAGTTACACATTTTTGTTTTTTAAAATTAAAAAAATGATAGATTTTCACTCTGTAACATACATATTTTATCTTTTAATTTTTTATATTATTTGATGTCATGAAATATTAACACATATACTACTACCCATACAGAACAATGTTTTTTTTTAGTTCTTTAATCCATTAGATAAAAAAAAGTTAAGTAAGGTTAGGTTCATCGATACTGTATTATAGTATAGAGAGTATATGGGATTTTTGCATTTCATAAATTATAAAGCGACAGAAAACCACATTTGATGAAACCCCCCCCCCCCCCCAAAAAAAAATGTTGAAGTATGATTAAATTTCTGAAAATATTAATTTCAAGTTCTTTGGAACCATTTTTATAGTTAAGCAATTTATTCAAAAAGTATGAAGATTTAGGGGAATATAATATATTTGTAAAGCCTGTTAGTGTATGAACTATACTAGAAAAAGTTCTGAAACTTCTCACTGCACTTCTACACACTAAAATGATCCTAATAAAACCCATAATATAAGAAATCGGTTTCATATAATATTTGCGTGGCTAAAGAAAATTTAGTTAAAATGGTCAATTTTTAAAAACATTTTTCTTAATACAGCGTAAATTGGTTTACAGTAAAAAATGTATTGATTAAAAGTTCCAGCCTCAGAGCATAAATTAAGAAATTCTTATTCAAAAACATCAAGAGCTACGGCCAATGATGTGCGAGAATCAGTTTTACTTGTGTCGAAATCTGGAAATTTCACTTGCACTGTTTGACCAACTAATGCAGCAAGAATGGTATTTATCAGACATACAATTCATTTTTGAAGCTAGTTAATCCAAAAATTTAAGTGACCCGTCTCGTTGTAATTTATTTATATATCTTTCTCATTATGTTTGTATAACTATACATCGATTTCTTCTACTCTGTTAGGTTTGATTTCCGTGCCTATTGATTTTTCCTTACAACTAGGTCTCGTCTCCAATCCTGATAACGTAACTGAATTCTCGTTGGTTATTTTACGGTCCTCGAGGACAACAATCGTGCATTTATCAGCTTTCACTAACATAACTTGAACAAATTAGGATGTACGCATCGTTTTCGATAAAAGTCCAGCTAGTATTAAAACTTCCAGCTTTTACCGAGAAGTAATAGTACATTCTACCATTAACTAGTATTTCTTTTTGTAGATTTCGTCATCATATTACTACAAACAAATGTTTCTTGAATCATATGTTGATACAGTGAATATGATAAAAACATACAAAGTATCACAAATAAGAATTAATGAAAAACAACGTGCAGTTTTGACCGCACTTAAGACTCACAGCGAAGAACATACAATTCTGTCAACTGCTATGAGAACTCGATATGACACCAAACGCCGCAAAAAAGTGTACAAGAGATTTTACAAGAAACTGAAAGACATAAAATGTACTTACACTTTAATCGTGAAAGAGAAACTCAAGCGCTTGACGCACCTAATAAAAGAATTGCAAAGTGACGAAGCTGCCACAGATGCGCAGGCAGAATTGAACGTTTTAAAAGAAGAAGCAGGTTTTATGATTTTGACGTTTGAATTAGGTAATTTTAAGGTGACTAAATGGTTTTGGAGTTATTATACAAAAATCTTGGCGATCATTGAATACGAGAATAACAATAATTTCTTTGGGGAAAACCCATTAATTGAAGAAGAATTACAAAGAGATATTACAAATTTTATAGAAGATTGCAAGAACAACGGATATCTTTCAAAAAGCAAAACGGAGCATGAGTTGATGTCGAGAAATCCCTCTCTACCCAGTAACGTCTTTAGAAATTTGCGTGCGTCTGTGTTTGCTGAACATTACTTTGGCGCTATGAAAACAGTGACTATCGACCTTTTGTATCTGGAACCATTGTGGAATGAAAACGAACTGCTGTTTGGGCAAATAATCGGATCAGTCGTCAATTGGGAGCCAACGAAAAGGCGGCACGCGGTCGAAGTGAATAAGACCAAGAAGTACGTCGATAACCGGAAATGGATATCAAAACCGTTCGGACATCTTGGTTACCACGAGTTGATTAAACAAATTATCAATACCAGAGCTTATATTTTTTTGTGGGTAATGTTAGTGGCATTGGATAAAGAAATGTCCAACATGGATACGAACAGTTTAAATACTATTTATATGCAGACAGCCAATACGATTGATACGGTATCCGAATTCATCTCACATACCGATCCTTTTTTTTATGATATAGCAACAAAGTATGATTGGACAAAGCTAGAAGACACGGATCTTAGTGAACTCATAGCTAGAATATCGGTAAAAGCCAAAGACAGTTTAACGGGGTTAGGACATCTAAACTGGTGGAATTTAAACGGGAGTGATTGGATCATTATTAACGTTAAAAATGAATTAAGCAATGCTATGAAGACGGAATTTCTCAAAAAGTTCACAGATAAGTTAAATCAGTTGCGTAATAAGTTATGGTTTATAAATTATGAGCTTGCAATGTGTATTCTAGGCGAAGGATATTGACGTTTAATTATTTAAGATTGTTCCTATAATTTACAGTAAGACAGCGATTTCAATTTCGTCACCATTCATTTTAATTTTTTACTGTTTCATTTTTTTTCTTATTTTACGTTTGTTCTAGTGTGTTTTCAGAATTTTTTCTCAAATATATATCGTATTATTTAATACAGATAACGAATAACTTTTAGTTACATTTGTAATATTGTTTAAAAACTGTTCAATAATTAAGAAATCTAGTGCTATTCTAAACTATAATAATTTTTTTAAAAATAATATATTAAGTTGGTCAAATCAACATTATTAAATATATTACAATTCCTAAACGTATTAATTTATACGAGATTTCTGTTGTTAGGTTTCTTGTTTATGTATAGTTTCTTTCGTATAGGAAAGTTCTATTTATGAGAGCCTGTACAATTTTGGAAACCCTATAGGATATGATATATTTTTTGTTGTTTTACTTTATTAAAGTGAAAATGACACAAATTTTTTTTTACGAAAATCGCAATTAATAACAACAAAAAAAGGTGGTGTGATGAGTTTTTTTAAAAAAATGAATGTAATATGAAAAGGTATTTTATTTTTTTTGGAATATTTTTTTGAACATAATATATAATACATAATATATAACACAATTATTTGCTATATATAGCCACAATTATTATGAGCAATGTTATACCTAATACCTAATAACGTCATAGCGTTATTATTTTTTTATCCTGAATTTTTGAACTGACGCAGTGAAATTTTTAAAAATAATTGTGCACACTTGTATTTTTTTTTAAATTATATTTCATACTATCATTCAAGTTAATGATGGTTGTACGATTAAACAAAGTAAGTAAGTAACATAGTAACAAACTAATTTGATGAGTCACGATCGATAGTTTTTTAATAATATATTTTTGTTTCTAATCAAACTCACCGGTCCGCCAGCCAAGGTCACTATAAATATTGCATTTTTCGTTGTTTGCTTACTTTTTACTCAACCGCGGAAGTGTGAGGGTAATGGAATTAGGTGTAATGTTCCTTTGTTCCCATTTCCCCCTAAACTATTGAACCGATTTTAATGAAATAAAAACTAAAATAATCTGTGAATTCTGGGAGTGTTCTTAATGTTACGATTAAAAATTATCTTTATTCGTGTCGAATGTTCATTGAAGGCTTTGTAGCAATTGAAATACGAACACATTATTTTCACAAAAAAAAAAACACATTTTTGGCATTCTTAAAAACACAGTTAGCATTACCAACAGCGACACAGATGATAATAATCACCTCTCGATAGTGTGATTATAATAAATTAGTATTAATGTTTGACCCTAGTCTAGTAAATGAGGGAACATAGAAACAAAACAATGACGATATAAAAATAATTTTAAAATCATTTGGAACTTATACAATAAAAAAAATGTGTAGACTTTTATTCCGAATTGCGTTTTTATTTAAGAGTCCTTAGTTTCATTTTAATAACAACATTATTTATTGTTGCTTACACTCGGCTGGGTTCACTTGTTTACTCAATAGCTTATCTTGGCGTGGATTGTACTCGGGATCATTGCCAGTTCCTTCCTCATCATTATCATCATCGTCGTCATCCTCGTCGTTTTCAGACTCTTCTTCTTCATCGTCTTCATCAAAATCATTTTCGTCCAGTAAAGCCTCACCTATATCAGTACACTTGTTAGTTATATGATTATTATTTCTAGTTAAAACTAATAGTTTCTCAACAAACTAACCCGTGTAATAAAGGACAGCCCTGGGAATTACTCTTTCACGTATGTAATGGCCAATTTCGAAATCTGTAGTTAGAAGATTATCAATTTCCTCATCTACTTCGGTTTCTGGATCATCCGGAACTATATATGGATAACCAACAGCATGTTATAATACATTCGACATACTAATATCAAAATAGAAATAAATATGACATTTATTTGACTGTTTACTCATCCGCGTTACCATTAATATAAAATACTGCTAACGTGTAAGCACAATTTATCATAATTGTAAGCTCAAGTTAAAGCCACAATTGCACTATTTGTCAAAGCGGTAGTTGTACGAGCCACTTTTTTCTTGCACTAAGTTTACTCAAATAAAACACCAATAATTGTTGATGTGTTTTATGTTATTATTACGTGTGCATTTGTTTATGTCAACATTTTAACGGATTAATAACAATGTATAATAAATTTATATTATATTCGATTCTAAGCTTTTTAAATATTTTGTACTCGAAATGTGTCAAAGTGTCTTCTATTTACGATCTAACGATTGTTATTATTTATTTTTATGAACATTTTTCAAATATAATTTACCGGCTGGCGGACTAAAGAAATGGAAAAATGACACGTTTTGAACGGTTTTATTGACAAAACGAACTGCTCCCTTGACCTTATGTTTTTGTTTCTTTTTTATGTCTTTAACAGTTACGTCCTTTCCTTTGTTCCAATGAATTGTACAACCCTAATATTTTGAAAAACAAACGATGAAAAATTTTCGGCAAGTAATAAAATTAATGCCGGAGTCTGAATGAAATGTTTTTACCGTGCACTTGAAAATTTCAGGGCCTTCGAAACTCAACGGATTGTTTTTATCTGGCACGCATTTCATTTCATATTCCTTAGTCAACACCGTGTTGGTGAACCATTCGTTCGGAGTAAACTGGAACTCCAACGCAAAACCCTGAAAATTGAAACAAAATTGTATAATGCCGTAATGGATTATACAATTATTAAAAACTTTGTCGTTACCATAGGTTCTTCTAACAGTTTAACTTTAATATCCGACAAATGGCTTAGTATTGGTTCGTCGTGTGGCTGTATCATTTCGCTAATTAGACTAGTGTTCTTTAAAACGGTTAACCAAAAGTCTGGAATGCCCTTTATATTCTCATCGCCTATAGATTCTCTGTTGGGATCGTAAAAAAAAGCATTAAGAAACTAAATATATAGTGTACGGTTACACTTCATTATTTAAAACTTACTGTTTATTTTCTTCTAGTTTCACCTTTCCTTCCAGGTCGGCTGAGAGTTCCTTAACGTCATCTTCATCTTCCGAAGGGAAATCGCATTCTTCTTCGTTTGGTTCATACATTCCCTTGACAATGTCACTTCGCTATGGATAAAATATGCAATATAAAATAAAAAACCTAAAATTTGATCGGTCAATTATGTTGTTACTTTGTTGTAATAATCCACATATTCATTATGATATTTACATTCCAGTAGGTGTAATTCGGTGTAAAACTTAGTGTCTACTGCAGTCTGAGCTACTAGTAACTTTTTTAAGGCCTTTACGCGCTTTTTGACCACTGGCGGAATATTCTAAAAATAGAAAGGCACGTCAGTAAATTAAATTATGTATAACACTGTTTGATTTATAATATAAATTATAACAGATTATAATAGATTACAAAAAGTAACTTATATATAATATAATATAGCATATTATGTATATATTACATAAAATTACAATGAGCACGACACGTTGTACAAAAATAAATTGTGGATTTGTTAAAACTGAATGGGATTAATCAAAAAGATGCTTTAATACTATAAATGCGTATTAAAATTTATCATTGTGAGCTAATTGTAAGTTAAAGCCATCATTGCACAAATCGACAAATTGGTACTTGCTTAAGTCAGAATTATTTTTTAGCACTATGATTTAAAAATAAAACACATGATGGTCGATTTTATTATTACACGTGCTATAGTTTATCGTCAATATTTAAATAGATCAACGAGAATTTTTAAAATACATCTTTATCTAGTGATTTCTTAAAGCTATAATATTGTTAAAATTATATTAATCCAATTATATACTTAAAATAACAGTTTAAATAAAACTTATTAAATTATACTAAGTAAAATGTATTATTTGGTATAAGTACTTACATAAATAGTGTTATATTTTATCAACGTTGAAAACTTATTATACAGCAACACTGACTTGTGCTAAGCAAGTGCCATAACTCGAAAAAAAATCAAAATTTGTAAATTAATCCAAGTGATTAATCCAAGTAAAGTAGTAAGTGTTAATATTTTCTGAAGCTAACTCTTTTTTTTCTTTGAGTTACTGTACTTTTGTTTAGCAGGGCAGATTAGTGACTAATTAATCATTAAACAGCTTTAAAAGTATGTATATCGTCTAAAACGGCTTATACTACATATGTAGGCTATTGCTGACGGATTCGCTATTACGGACGTGTCATCAGTATAGTCACGGTAAAAGAAGAGTTTGTTAAGCGTTTTTAGTAATAATAAAAGTTTTCTAGGAAAAATCTAGTTTTGTTACAGGAATTATGTCTTCTCCTTCTCCTCTGAAGCCAGACTTTAATTGTGGAGAACAATCTTGTTCCATGTTGTAACTTGACGACGAAGAATCAACAGCGTCGTTTTCAGCAGACATCCTGTCATCAAATAAATTATTAATTTCTTTAATTTAGAAATATTTTAAGACATAGCAAATTAAACAGTGTATTATTGTTGGTTAATTAATACAAGTTCATAATTTTGCTTATAATGAGTACAATAAATAATTCATTTTTACTCTAGATAGTCGGATTTAGGTATTTAAACGTTATTTCTACAGCAATCTTCGTTAATTCATTTTAGGATAAATTACAAGAAAGATAAAAATGGTTGGACAGAACACATGAAATGTAATCATGCAAAGCTGAAAGCACTCAGCGGATGCTATTTACCTAACCGCTTATCACACATAAAAGCCGGGGAATCTTTAGGGTAGACAATGGTGTAAGAAGGTTGACCTTTTGACAGGAAAACGATTCGAAATTAAGCAGTTGTATAAAAAAGGGTCGAGAGCAAACCAACGGTTTTACGTATGAACAAAAAACCCTTAAGCCGGAACCAGATACCGAAAACCACTATCGTCGGACGGTCTGAAACATTATAATAATAAATGTTGCATTAGTCGTCTTACTTATATCGGCGAAGTCGACTGACACTGCAAACGTTTATAAACACTGGATCGCACGCGATGGAACGACCGGTCGGCGGACTGATCGACAAAAGCAAAACTTGCGTTACGCGCGAAAGATAAACTGGAACAACAATACGAATAACGCCGCAAAGACTACACAGTTCACTATAGTATCGAAACGAACGGCAAATAAACCAAAAGTCAAAAACGTAACGACAGTTTGTACTTCGGCCGTTTCCCGGTAGTCGTCGATAACAATGGACGAGAATCAACCAATTACCAATCACGTAGCGACCGACCGTCTTGCCGTCAAAGACTCGGCAACATTTGTCCGTTCCAATGCTCCTTGGCTTAATGTACGTCGGATTTACGCAATAATCAAATTATACAGTAATCGCCAATCGGTATTCGGTGTACCTATAATACCTGTTGAAATAATAATTAATATTTTATATACACCAGAAAGTATTTCGCAATATAAATATGTTGTTTATCTTTATAATAAATGTTACGTATCAGCAGTTTATATAAATATATATGGTGGGGATTGTCCGCCATACGCGAGTGCTACACCGGCACAACTTGTCATTCGTGGAATTTGGGTTTCATAATAAACATCGGCGAATATTATTATTTATATTAATCTAATTGTGTTTTACCTTCATACTAAGGTATAACAAATTGGCGACGAGGAAAAATCTTTATTTCTCACATAGACCATACTGTCTATAAAAAGTAATTTCAAATACTACTATTTCCGATGCAAAACATTGTTGGGTGTACCATAATGATGAACTCGAAGGCAGCAGTGATTGGGTAACGCCATGTAGATGTCGAAGGAAGAATACGTTGGGCACAAGAAAATTACATTCTACGCTGGGTGAATGAAAAACTAGAAGAAGACCTTAGAATTCAAGTTCATTGCCCACAGTGCCAAACAAGATATGTTGTTGTTCGCAACGAAGTAAATTTCATAGTCAAGGCGTTAAATGTGCTTGATACATTTTGCAATCACTATCGGTACCCACTGCTAACGGTTGGCGTTGAATTTTATTGGCAAGCAGTGTCATGCAGAGTAATTTCAACTATACAGGTAATGGGCGAAGAAGGAGCACTAACCATTAAAGAAACTACCGATTCAAATATATTACTAATGTTGTTGCCTGTTCTACCGCTTTCGCTGATAATGAGTCGAACAATTAATCTGGAAGAAAGGCTACTATTAGCAATTCAACGATTAACTTTTAAATTTCCTATGTTAAGGAATATCATGCCTTCATATTTTTGTGACCGAGTGACTACAATTAACTCGTTACAGTTCAATCATGTTATCAACACCAGAACTACCCTCGCCACCTCGCCAGTTACGATTTGTGGAGTTATATTCTTGCCGATTACAGCTAACATAATAGGATATTATGTGTTCAACAATTATTCATACTCAAATATTCAGAAAACCTTATTGGGCGGTATATTGTTTATCGCTGTTACTAGTGCTTTTACAATATACCAAAGACAGCACAACGCAAAAATCCGAAAAAGATGTCGGCAAGTAATTGATTATGCAGATTCTTAAAGTAATTTGTTACACCACTATTAGAAATTGCGCCTATGTGAATCCCTCTAAAAAGGTTCAAAATCTTTTATTACTTCAAAATGATATTCAAATTAGTAATGAATTCGAACTTTTTAACTGTATGACTCTCGTTTACAGACAACTTAGGCAAGTGAACTTAATATTGACTTTTGTGTGAACGAATATGATAATTCACATACCTAAACAAGCTTGTATTAAATCTTAGCGATTATACATAAATAAAGGAAACATGTTATGTTATGTTTATGACTTGTCATTTATTTATTTTGTATTCATCAAATACATAACATTTATTTTTTTAATTACAATTAACATACAATATTTAAGGTTAAGTTAAATTTTTTTTTAGCATATATTGTTCTTTATATTTTATGATAACGGTTATGATAACATTTTGTGATAACAGTGACCACTGTGGTAACTTAAGAGCTTCTGACCATCTGGGAGCCTATGACCATGGGAGCTTATGACCGAATGCCTGATAAAAGTTGACCGGCACATAACCAGACTGGTAGTACGTCCTGTTTATTATTTTAGTCCGTGGTGTTAAGACAAAGTTAACAGTGATAGGATAACCGATAATATAAAGGCCATATTATTGCGCTCGAGAGAAAATATAAGAACAAATAGAATACAATTCTATGAAAGTGTGTTGAATTTATACCATAACTCCGGGGAGACCCAATAAATTAAATATTATGAAGTAAGCGAAAAGACGAGCTCTGCAGTGTGACCAAAATTGAAGAAATTACAAAGGACTGGTATCCTAAATAAAGTAACCTCGTCACACACGACTAAGAATTTGAATTTTTTTTAAATTGTTATTTATTTTATAAGCAAAATACTGATAATGCTGTATACTATCTCTCTCTGGACAATAAATAGTCTGACGAGAGCCTACCATCCTCCTCCTCGTAGGTTACCGATCCAGACCACAAAACTTACTCCCAGTCAAAATAAAACCATACCTACGCAAAAATAATTATAATAATTCTTAAGCAACAAAATACGTGTTTACAATCGTGGGAAAAACAGTTTATTTTAGAAAAACATTATATTAACTAACAATTCGGATGTTAGTGCAGTATGCAAAAATATAAATTTATTTAAATATAATTTTAAAAGAAATAAACATTTGATTACTAGTATAATTGGTTTTTAGCTGTTAACTCAAGTGGAATACTGGAAACCTCGAGTAGCTGTACATTTAGTTCTTTTATTTTAATATCAATGTCATTGCCATTTACTTGCCAATATATGCCTTGGAATGATCTGTATTTTACAAAGTTTTTGACTTCACCCCTTAACAGTGTAACTTCACATACATCAGCATTGTTTTCACAATACGTGTTTGAATACATTTTTAGAGTAACCCAAATTCCTATCAAAACACAAATCCTATGAACAGGATACATCTTGTCAACCGAGATGATTTCAGCTAAAAAATCAGAAAACAGTTGTTAAAAATGGCCAAATTTAGCTTACCAACTAACTATTTATCATTATTGTGCAAAACACAATTACTTAATATAAATAACTTTTTTTCGATAATGTTTTTTCGGTTGTAGAAAGTATTTTTAATTTTTTTCTTTACACTTCTTGTTTATTTATTTATTTTTTTAAATATTTTCGGTCATCAAAAAAAGTTATCAAAAATCAGTTTCGGTTGTAAAATAATGACAGCTTTGTGAAAGAATATTTTTTTTTTCCGATTGCCAAAACGTTTTCAAAAAAATGTTAAGCGTGTCCACACTTGACACTTTATGCAGATACATCAATACAAGGATATGTCCTGCAATCTAGTATCTCTAATACCTTATCTCTATTAATTCACCTCCAAATTCCTACTGCGTACTGCTCCATATTTCCTCCATACTACTCGATAATCCATATTGACGTCAGCACTGTGGCACTTAATATGTATTAAAACTCATTTATATTTACCTAATTTTTGGGTAAGTACATTTTGTATAGCTTTTCCAGTTATAAGTCTTCTCGATTTTCCAAGTTCAGTCAATTTAATAATTGCTCTACCTGCATAAATATTTATAAACATGTATGACTAGGTTGAAAATATAATATTTATTAATATATTCGCATTTGTTTTTTTAAATTTAAACTTAACGCCTTAATGAGTACAAAAAGAGTGTGAGAAGGAACGCGAAATGATATGGTATAAAGAATATCAGCAGCATTGATGGAGCCTAGAAGGGATAAAAAAATAAAACAGAGAACAGCGTTAATCCGAAGATCAGCCAAGGTGAAAAGGGTGGTGTATTTTCAGTAAAAAGAGGACAAAGAATAAAAATGTAATCTGTATTTGCTCAATATTGTTATATGGTAGGGTGCCAAATGACTAATTCATATTCTAGAACCCCGAAAAGAAGTTACGTTTATAATTTGATATTGTGGTGAAATGTTAAAAATTATATACGACATTTAAAAATTACCATAAATAAAATAGTGGTTATATTATGTTTTTAAGTCCCCTAGCTAAAATGTATTTTACTGTAATTATTATGTGGACAAAAGAATATATAAAGCAAATTTATCTTTTAAACAAGCGGAGGTTCTAATTACTACTAACGAAGAGCTTTATAAAGTCTTTGAAATTTATCATCATGTGCAGAAACATCTGTAACAAAAATATAAAACAATTATATTATAGTTAATTTTGTTGTTATGTAATACCATAATAGTCACTCTAAAAATGACATTATTTTGATCAAATAATTAATGCAAAATCTGGTATTACACAAAGACGATAGCTTTTAAGGCTTTTTTACTTGTTAGCAACCGTATTTAAGTGATCTTTAAAATTTAGAATATAACAAAGAAAGTAATCGTGCAGTAGCGGATTACGGTTTGTTAGATAATCTCACAATATGACATTTTTCATCATACAATGACAACCCAAGCAGTTAAGTCCAGTTAAGAAAAAAATTAAGCTCAATATGTAAGAGACAACGATTCACAGTTAGGGTAATACTAACAAATTAATACTAACAAAAAAAGTATATGTCGTAGTAGAAGTATCAGAAACCGCTTCGTAAACTTAAGTGTATTGTTAAAAATTGATACATGCCGTTCAAAATATTACCGTAAATATAATAGGCCTTACATATTATTAAGTATCCCCAACCAAAAATTCACTAAATTGTAATTATTGTGTGAACAAATAAATATATAATGCTAACGAAAAACTTTGAAATTACTTTGATTTTTATCATCAAATGAAGGAACATCTGTAACAATAGAATAAAAAAATTATTTAGTTGATCAAACCCGGTTTGTAATATTTGTACATAACAGTTCCAATTAATCAATGCCAAATATTATAGTATTAAGTGTAATATTGAAGTAATATTAAAAAATAACAAAACTAAAAGTGTCTCAAAAAAGAAAAACCACTCATTTTTTAGTATGTAGTTAATCGAAAAAATTGATTGCGTTTTTTTTAATGATTTTTTTGCCCTGTTTGAGATGTGGAGAACATGTGTATGGATCGAAAAAGTCTCTCTGGATGTTGTTAGGCCGAGATTTTTAGACAAGATATACACTTTCGAAGCTTGCTTATGCTTATCTTTGAAGCTCATTTCCCGCTAATCAGTTTTTTGCATGTTTTGCATTTTAAATCTTGAAATAACTCCACTTCTAATTAGCATGGCTGAAGCTGAGTGAGGGGAGAAGAAGAGAAGCGGAAGGCGTTTAAAAATAAGGTTAGTGAAGCCGCCAAAACTACAAATCTTTATTTTTAGCAAAATGCTCTCTACAATCTTTTGATATCACTCGCATCGGAATGAGACCAAGAATGCGAAATTCTATCGATTAAAAGTGGAGTTATTTCGACTTTCATGAGAGTACCTTTTCACCCTAAATTAATTCCCACTGATCACAAAATACATATAAACATTTTTTTTGTTTGGAAACAATTATTTTTCAAAGAGGAATCGGGAGAAAAAAGTTTGAAAAACCTGGAATGAAAAATAAGGAAGTTAGCAATTTAACCACCATATCGCCTTCAAAAAGCTTATATCATTTAAACTCTATAATTATATTCACCTGATATTTGGCTAAGTAATTTTTTTAAAGCTTTCTCAGTAAGAAAACTTCTCGCCTTTCCATTTTTGGTCGTTCTTAAAATTGCATTACCTGCATACATTTATAATTAACCGGGCTAATAATACAATATTTATTAATATAATCGTATTTATGTTTTTATTTTTAAATTTAACGCCCTTGTAAGTACAAAAAGAGAGAACAGATATGGTAAAAAGAATACCAGGAGCATTGATGGAACCTAGAAAGGGGGAAAAAATAAAGTTCAGTGTTTGCCCAACAATCAGCCAAGGTAGGAATTTAAGGAAGTGATAAATTCAGACCCTATCTAGAATACCACCCGATGAACTTCTGACAATTTCGTCCTCGCTTGATTACACAAGGCCAAGGCCAATAACTCCAAATTGACTCCATGGACACTTCACTTAGGAAACCTAAACTTGTACCCGGGTTACAAAACGAAGGACCAGACATGCTCACCGTTCACCGTATTAGAGTTAAAGGATTAGCTAGTTCCCAAACTGCAACCACTCCTCGAGACACTGATAAATGACAACCCCGCGCGTAACACTACGGGTGCACCTCACGGGCGAGGAGCTGTAAGTCCAGAACATAGTGTGTCACATATTGGAGAGTCAAGAGAATTGGCAACTACTGGCAGATTTTATAACACATGCGATGTGGGAGAAGGAACAACACGCGAGGACCCCCGAGAGAAGGCGAAGGCCAAAGAAATTAAAAGTTATTTAATATAAATAAATGAGTAATTATTATGTTTGTATCCTCTCTGTGAGTTAAAAAAAAAGAGGTACAGGAAACCAAGAAGGGGACTTTCTCTATTGGGTGGTCTCTTATGTAAACGGGTGAAGACCGAGATACCGGTGATCATTCTCCCAATTATGACGGCCCGAATGATATGTAAATATCATGACGAAGCTCTGATCAGCCACTCTGGATGGAAGGAAACGCACAGGGCAGTCAAAAAGCGTTTCTTCTGGAAAGGGACGAAAAATTCGGTTAGGCTAAATGTGAAATCCTGGCACATCTGTAGTGGAACCAAACCCCTCAACGTACATCCCGGAGACTCCCTAACAACTCGAAAGACCAAGACAGCCGTAGGAAGTGGTGAGCGTAGAGCTAATGGGATCACTAGGACCAGCAGGGGCAAAACCCATATCTTGGTTGCCACTGGTTGCTATAGTCGGTGGACGGAAGCCTACCTCTTATTTTCGCTTTGTCGAATAAACCGGCCGTGCCCTACTATGTAAAATTTCATCATTCAATTATGCCATATCTTCTATTTATAACTAACAAATAATTTTGTAATTACTTTTGGTTGTAACAGCAGGCATAGGAGTACCTGTAACAAAAATATAAAACAATTTGACAGCTTTTATTTAAATCCGAATTTTTAGTTTATTCACATTCTCGTTTTAAGGTGCTTATTGGCCTTTGAAAATTGTCTACTAGAAAATTTTATTTTTACCTATTATTTGAAGTATTATCTGTTGCAAATCTACTTGTGTCGATATGGCATCTAAAATTGAAAATATAACAAACTTGTAAGTACATATGTATTTTCTTGTAATAGAAACCAATGTCGTACATATAATTCTGTGTGAAGCACAATACATAAATAATTTGAAATATACATAGGAGAGAATAGATTACCTTGTAGATAGTCATAGTTGTGAGTTTTTGATTTTTCTGAATTTAAAGTGAAAACTTTGTATACTTTATGATTAATAAACGACTATGTAAAAATATTTCAAAAAAATCTATTAAAATGACTACCTGGTACAGTAAACATGTCATTCATATACCCTGAAATTAGCAGTACATAAATTAATGGTATTGAATTTGATGTTCTTTTCTATCATAAACTAGATTAGAAATGTTAAGAAAAAATAATATGCGTTTAAGTAATTCAGAACAAAAGGATATTACTTATCATTAGGACGTACTATTACATCCTAATGATTTGAAGAAGTACGAAACAGATTACCATGATAGTAATGTTTGGGACGAGTTGCAGTTTAAAAAACACAATGGCAGTGAAAGGGTTAAAGATACATTTTTGATGTTTTTTGTATACATTTCTTCTATAAGCAAGATTTTTTTTTTTTATTAACATATAATTATTATTAATCAATGAAAAGCAGTTACTGTGTAAAGTGTCTACTAAAATTGCATGCTCCAACCTCTAGAACAAACAAATAAAAGTTAGAACTATAGAAAAGTTTCAAATAAAATCAAAATGAATATAAAAATTATAAGAAAAAATTACACCACACATTGAGCAACTTCCACTGTTGGGATAGTTATTCCATTTCTTGAGTAAAGTGTGCTCATAGTAAATTACAGTAACTTTCAGTGACGGCTCGTGCCTATGAGCGATGGAGCACAGACCCAATCGAAAATATAATACTACTACTTTAAGAGGATATCACTTCGCCCATTTATTAAGAAATTAGGTGTTGGCATTTTTTTACAAAATATTAACTTAAAGACACACATAAAGTTCATAACTTTCTGGTGATATAAGTAACTTCTTTGTAAGACAATTTCTAGAAGTGCTGTATTATAAAAGCCAACACATATTTTTATACCGTAAAAATGAATTTGCGGAATCCTCTTAAATATAAACATTTGTTGCTTTATTTTCATAACTTAAAAATGTTTACAGTATTTGGCACACTGTTACTATATTATAAGTCAAGCACTCTTCTAAAAAGTTAATATAAACTATTAATTTTTATGTACAAATAATTTGATAAGTAGTCAAACATAACAAAACTATTATATATTAGTATATAAATTATTATCTTACTTCCTATAATATCGTCTTTATAGCCAGAAGCTTTCTGAATTAGAAAGTCTGTAGTAAATGTTTTTAAAAAATAGATATGTATAAAAGTAGTAAAATTAAAAACCTCACAAAGTTAGTCTGTATATTTATAAAATATTTCTTACTTGTAATTTCAACCATATGTATGTATTGTGCTGTAAAAAAAGTTAAATATTATTTTTTTTTTAGATTTTGAACTAACTGGTAAGTATGAAAATAAAATACTTATACTTATACTTGCCAAAACATTTACGCAGATAAATAATAATAAAATACAGTAAATTTTCATTTTTATCTGCAAAAATCAAATCATGCATTAATTTATATAAGGCTCAAGCGCTTCCGGAGTGGTCGAGATGAGAATGTTTTGGTTCTAAAATGATGTTTTTATTTGACATATTTTATGTTTTTGGACTAGAGGTAATTTATATAGACCGACAAGTAGTTTTTTTTATTTCGTGTGTCAAGTAGACCTGCCAAAATTGTTTTAGACAAGTCGAGTTAATTACAATTACTTGAGTGGCATATTTTTTAGATGTATTATGTAGTTGAATATGGTGTATTTTGGGTTGGTGTGGTTAGAGGTCGATTTATACAAAAGACAGGTGAACAAATAGGCAGTGTGATGTATTTAAAAAAAAAAAATTGGAATAGGCCTTTATCTTTTTTTTGGAATTAATTCTTATACCAAAAATTCCTAACTAACTAGATGGTAAAGTGTTCCGTTATAACCATTAATTTAAAACATTTTTATTTATATTTTTCATAAACTAAAAATACAAGATAAAAAATTGAGGTGTATATTAAAAATACAAAACCAAAAAATTTAATTTTGCATCCTAAACGCGCGTTTAAAATTCAGATTTGAGGTGTATGCCTATATTTCAGAAAAACAGTAAAATAAAAGCATATTTTTCAGCGTTGTTGCTAGTTTATTTACAAAGCTATTTTTTAGCTTTGATGCGGAACTGAAAATATGCTTCTTAGTTTTGTGTATGTTTTTTGTACCTGCAATGGCGTTACATTTTCTACTATGGCCCGTTTAACTTTTGATATCCGAAATTTTTAGTGACTTTGGTGGGTTGAAAGTAGAAAAAATGGACTTCTTTACCCCCCCCCCCCACCGAGAAAAACCTTAAAAAATTGTCTGGTTTTCAACTTTCGACGTTAACTTTCTATATCATAGCAAAGAAATGTCGAATGATTCAAAATTGTAATCGAATTTTGCATGGTCCTATATCCACACAAATATCTTTAAATCCAAATTTCAATAATTCTGCACTCCCCCGCAGGATTTAATTTTTTTTTTAAATGGCATTTGGTTTTTGAGAATATTTTTTAAAAAACATTGTATCAAGATACATGGATTTATATATTAAAAATACCGAATACAAAATATAATATTGTATATTATTCTTAGACAATGTGTTTAAAATTCACCCTTCTCTGTTTTAAGCTTACTTATGACTTTTGAAGTTTAATGGTGTTACTTACTTATGGCCTTGATGTATAATGAATAAGGATTAATGGATTAAATGTTATCGAAGGTCTAGATGCGGGAAAAAGTTTAAAATTAGAAAAATAATGATAGTGTAAAGTTTTACCATTTTTTAATTTATGTTACTATTACTTACACTAAACAATTGTAATGATAGTTAAACCGACTGTTTCAATGGTTTCCTTATAACTTGTCGAATGGCATCTGATTTGTCGACCGAAACAATGCAATGTAAATATGTTTTACAGTTTTGTTTTTGCGAATTGAATAACATAAGCAGCATAGCCATTTTTCGTTATTACTAACATATTTACATAATTCCGTAGCGGAATTCAAATTTTATCAAATCAGTTATCGAACTTAAAAAGCAAAGGCCATTGTAGAGGCGGTGGGGCATATTAGACACGGGGAATATTAGGTATGAATCACTTTATGTTCAATTCATATTTTTTATAAACGTGTTATTTGATTTTATAGGTCTCTCGGATGAAAAAAACAATACTACAAATATGTGATATAGATTGTTCATCGCTATCTATTATAAATATATGTATATGAATATACATTTATACGTATTAGCTAACTTGCATCAATATGTTTTTAGGTGAATCAGAATAATAAAACAACAAGCACCAACACCTATAGTGTTTTTTTATACATAAAATTATAGCGTAAAACACTTGTTTAAAAAACACATGGATTTTTATGTGTTAAATGTTGTAAACATGTTAGAGTTAAAATATAAATCTAAGATTTCGCCTGTAAATGGAGATAAAAAAAATCGTATGTATTAAAGTATATGTATACAACTAAACAAGCGCTACAAATCCTACACTCCGTTAAAATTTGATAATGTTTTTATGCTCCACTTGAATTAGGTCAACAACATTTAGCACAGTAGACTCCACTTAATGGACTCACTGTTAATATACTGTACTATAATATTTATTACAGGGTGATCCATCAGGTATAAGACTAATTTGCTTGGAAAATATGAATATTTATAATTATTATTATTATACGTAATATAAGTTTGTACTTAGTTTTTTCAAAATGGAACATATGTTTTTAATTTGGTAATATAATATCTTAAAAAATTAAAATGCTAACACTTTCTAATATGTTTGTCTACATATTTATACAGATGGCGGAGGCCGCCCGTAATTAAGGCTTCATCCTTTTTAGAGATCTTTTCCATGTGGCTTATATCCAAGAAAAATTTTGCAAGGCATTTAAACTTCTTTTACCTGATCCCTCATTTGATTTTTACTTCCTCATTGTTTCACGTCGATTTCTCCTTAATTCTCCCATAACCCGTCTGATGACTCTAGCAAATACTGACACCACCAACTATTTTTGCTTAACACGTTGGCTACCATGAGTGTAGGTACCCAGGTTCTCTCACCACTCACGCTTTTGTGTACCCTGTCAATTGTTAAAGTCTCTCTCTGTGTACCAAGTCAATAGTTTATTAAATATTGTTGATACAAAAAATATTCTAAGATGAAAAATGCTTTATTTTTGAACGCTTATTAATTATCCATCAACAATTATCTGAGAGAACCCTCACACGTGATACAATTGTACATAGGGAGCATTGAGCAATATATTTTTTTATAATTTAGGTTATAGATAGATTATTATTCTCCTTGAACATTCGTTTTGTAATTTTTAAGATTTATTTATTACTCTCGTGTGCGTGAGATATCATATCATCTTACCGATTTTGGAGGTCTTATTTCAAATACGACGACCGACCTTAAGTGCGGGTTTATCGGCCAAAGTGATTGTCCAACTACTAACCACTCTTGAACAATCCATATCGAATATCACGGGTAAAATGCCAAATATTGGATCGACAAGAAACACACATAAAAGTAATTTGGAAACCCTTGTACTGGAACAATAGGGTAAAAGTGAGGTCGATATCATTAGAGTATGACGTACATTTTTTAATACAGCTGAAATACTGATACTTAATAGTGAGTATAGCGTTATGGTCGTGATTAATTTTACTAATTTGACTTCTTAACCTTTTTCGGGTACATACTTCTAAATAGTTTTAAGAATAATATTCCGGTGATACGTTTTAACTCCACATTAATTCCCATTTCTAAAGTAAAATTCATTCATTTGAGTTGTTAGGTTACATTGCGTACTTACATCGGTTGTATGTTTTTCAACACGACCGGATTTGTCCAACGCTTATTTTGTAACCAAAAATAAAAATTAAGCTAATTTATTTATTAACATTAATTGGTCGGTACGTCTTTCGACAGCAACAAAAAATTGTTCTGTTTCACCCTAATATGTGTTTCGTATATAAGTATATAAAACTACTGTAAAATTATTTGTGAAATATTTAATACAATTTACAAGTTCAATTTCAAGGCCATTTAGGGATCGGTAGCTATGGCGACTGGTAAAGCTTTGTGATTTCGATTTTCATTCAATTGTATACTTTTTGAAAGTGTGAATTTTCTTATTGTGAATTTACTCTTGCTCAAAATAATCGGTATGACAATAATAATCAAAGCATTGCCATCATATCTGTATTTTCCTCTAATTTATTTACACTTTGTTAATTATGTAACTATGTAATAATGCCTACTATTACATATATTTTTAATTTAATATACCATATATATTTTATTGTATCATAACGTATCGCATTGTATCATATTAGTTCTGTAAAAATATTTAATTTTTGTGGGGACCCTTAATGTTAAAAACATATCCATGACTCAATTTTTTTTCCGTGAATCGAAGAAAACATTTAGGGTTTTAGGTTTTTTGAACAGGCAAAAATCTCAGGAAAAACATGTTTGGCGATTAATTGCTATGTATAAATCATATGAAAATTATTTTTGCTTCAATCGATATTACTTGCGTTTACAGGCGGAGAAACGACATAGCTGCCCAAGACGGCCGAAAACTTCCGAGCGGTGGACTTGGATACGGCTACATTTAAGGTTGCATCTTACACAGAGTGATTCCGAACTACGTGTGCCAAGGAGGAGATTTCACGGACAACGACGACACCCGGGGCAAATCAATTTACGAAACTAAATTCCAAGACGAACATATGTTTGATTATACACTATTGTATTTTAGAAAAACTTTATATATAACAGAAAGCAAAACACAAATAATGCTATTCTTAGACCAATTGGTTAAACAAATATAGTTGCAATGGAAAATGTTATTAACATTTAACATTAATTCCAAGATGGAGCCCAGGCCACGTCTATAAAGATTGTACAACTCTCTTTAGGGTCCCGAGGCTTCGGTAAAGGTCAAAACAAAAACAATGTTGGAATTGTCATCGCCCGTGGCATTACTTTGTCTAATGCTTCATATGTTATGAAATAAAATAACTAAAACATTATTACAGTTAAAGTATAATATGCTATTCTTTATCTTGTTATTGTCGACGTTAAACTAAATATTAGCTGGTGACTCCAGCATAAGCCAATTTCCGACAGTTAAACGATGGAACGTCGACCGATAATTTGCCTTCTTTTACTCAAACTTTAAGACTTTCAAGTGTAAATTATGCTGTTGAACTTAGAAACATTTTTTTTTATTAACCCATATATTCTTTTAACCACGTATTTGAATTTTTATCGCCACCCCATAAAAGCAGTGCGTTTGCGTGAGGTTAGGGCGGGCGTCGGCTTTGCAGTGCTGCATGAATCAAACCCGGTACCTCTAGCGCACTAAGTTTGATGCCTTATTTCACTGCACCACAAACGTTGACAGGTGTGTACTGTATATTACTGAATAATTTCTTTCTTTCATGAAACATAAATTGTTGGAAAAAAGGAATAAGGTCATAACCAAACCAAAAAGTCAAACACAATTTTTTAAAAATGTTTCTTACCATCTTACAACATACTAAAATAGTTTGCCACAAGAATAAAAGCGTTATTTTCTTCATGTTCTTACACCAGCTTTTCTTCATTATCATTATTGTTGTTTTCCGAACAACTATGAATATAATTTAAATTAATAGATAATGCTCTTATAGATTCAAAATAAGAACCTAATGGACAATAACAAGTTGTCTGATATACATTTTGTTTTGCAAAATATTAGGCAGGTTTGAAAAAAAGGAGATTTCCTTTCGAGTTTTGTTAAAAAATTTAATAAAAGATTGCAAAACCCAACAGGTTGAGTAGCATATGATTTTGTACACAATACATTAGGGATGGGGTTTGATTTTAAAAATATATGTATATGTAAATCGGACAAACTATTAGTTATAAATACATTAAAAAGTATAATATCTTCTAAGATTTTGACTGGGCATAGTTAACCAAAAACCATGTAGATCAGTTTCTCCAAAAAACGAAAACGATAATTTTAGTTCTTCAACCAAATTCAACATATTATAATTATTTACAAACACACGATGATTGATTTTATAATTATTATAAGTTATGTACAGGGTCACCTTAAGTCTTAACTCTTTGAAGGGCAAGAAATGTCACTAATATTAATTTATTTAAGGGGCAAGCAAAAAATGATAAAATCAGTAAAGTGATAGGGTAAAAATAAATTTAGAACTATAGGTACAAGTGAGAAATCAAAATAATAAGTAATGGTGTGTTTAGTTGACTATTTTATGTGATTATCATTTCTAACCAACGCCAAAAACCTCAGAACTTGAGAATTCATAAATTATTTGAGTTTCTACTTGACTGTTCATCAAAATCACCTTATAGTAATCTGAAAATAAAAGCGAGAACAAACAATAGCAAAAGTAGGTACAAGCTTTCACTAGTCATTACACATATACCCTCCCTCTCCTCCAATCACCAATAATTGACACTTGTCCTATATGCTCTACACTTCTTTTATACTCAATTTTTGTTTATAATTTGTAGGTACTTTTTTTAAATATATTATTTACAATGAATACAATAACATAAAAATAAAATATGTTATAGATGTAATAGAATATTAATGTTTATGAATATTATTTTTTGTGTATTTATCTTACATACGCATTGAAAAATATGACGTCATACTATCAGTAAATAGTATAAAATCAAATATGTTAAGTAAACTTGACTTTTTTTCTTTTGTCTAAATGTCAGGATTTTACCACGCAATTACTATTTGTTAATACGTTATACAAACAAAATTATTTGCTTAAGATGTTTCGTGTGTCTGAAATAATATTTCATGACTAATGTAAAACGTTATTCCCAGCACTCGAATAATACTTAGCTACATTATTATATTACCATTTCGACTTAATCCTCTTGTGTAGTAAAACTATTTAAAAATGATCACTCACAATTACATTTTTTTGGCATTATATTTCATATTAACAGTCAACTTTCATATGATTGAGTCAACAAGCAAAGTAAGCATAACTTATTTTCCACAATCTTAAAAGTTCTTTCTTACACATTTATAATTTAGTAAGAACCAACATTCAATCCAATATATTTAAAGGTGTATAATAAGTAATAACTAACATATATTGGTTACCATTTATTATATTTTTGAGATTTGGATTTGATTGTGGAAATTACTACAATTAGTGTCTTGTAAAATAACTTCATGGGCAATAATATTGAATAATAATTATTATAAAAGTACACTTTATAATGGATTTAAACTTGTATAAAACGTAATTTTATCATAAGTGTTACAATATTGAAAAACAGTAATAATATTATCGAAATGAAGAGACTTTTATTTAATTTACACTTATTCCTATCTTAATTTTGCAAGTTTTTACAACAAAAAAATCACTGTTTACCCCAAAAGAAGAAGATATCTGACACTAAATCCATGTTAATAAAAAACATTTTTATTTGCCCGAGTTTCAGATGTATCCACGTCTATAGTTATAGGCCGATGTTTCAGACTCTATGCAGAGTCCATCATCAAGGCTGTTATAGTCACGATTGTTGGTATTTAATTTGTTAGTTATTCCCGAAATGTGGTTCGTAACTTGAGAATAACTAACAAATTTAAAATAAAAACCGTTTTCAAACTAAATATCGTAATTGGATCATTATTCCGAAACCCGAAAAATAAAATCCCGGTGATGCATAAATCTGGTGTGAGTCCGAAACATCGGCCTAGAGCTATTCACGTGGATACATCAGCCAAATGAAATTTCAATCCACAAAAGCGTTCACGCATTCAAAACATTTTTAATTATACAAAGAAGTATATCTATATCATAAACATAACATAATATCCATACTTATAAATTCCTACTATATCTTAGTGTACAGGGTGATTCAGAAAATGTTTCTTAAAGTTTTAACTATATAATTTTCCCTAAATATTTGTTAAGTCTACAAATATTTAAAAAAGAAATCCCATAATTTTGATGAATTTTTAACTTATTTGTAAAAATTGGTCTATTCAAAATTGGTCTTCGACTTTTTTTTTTAAAGTTAGTAAAATATTTATATACTTGATCATAAAGTTTTGAAAGTTGATATGTGTATTGAATTTACTAAAAATTAATAAATGATAAAAAATAATTATATATAATACATTTAGACATACATTCTTTTTTATAGATTTCGCCGTCATATTACAACAGTCAAACATTCTCTCATTCTTACATTGATATAGTGAATACTTTGAAAACCTACAACCAGAACGAAATAAAATTTAATGAAAAAGAACGAACAATTCTGACAACTCCTGTTCAGACTTACAGTAACACCAAAGGCCGCAACACGGTGTTTGATAAACTTGACAAGAAAATCCAAGACATTAAATGTACTTGCTCATTAATCGTAAAAACGAAATTGGTGTACTTGGCAAATATTCTGGATGGGTTGCAAAGAGGTGAATCTATCCAGTTTACATGGGGAGAACTAAACGTTGTGAAGGAAGAGGCGGGTTTTATGCTCCTGTTGTTTCAAAAAGGCCAATATAATGCGGGTAAGTGGTTCTGGAGTTATTATTTTAAAATCATGGCGATCATCGAATACGAAAGCAACAAAAATTTCTTTGAGGAACCCCCTTTCGGTGAAGAGGAATTACAAAGTGATATTACGAATTTCATAAAATATTGCAAGGATAATAAATACCTTCCCAGAAACAGGACAGAGTCTGAATTAGTGTCGAAAAATCCCAATGTACCAAATAACATCTTTCGAGTTCTGCGTGCGTCTGAAATGATTGATATAGATTATGTTAACGACATGCAGTACATATCGATCGACGATTTGTATCTGAAACCGTTATGGGATGAACACGACTTATTGTTCAGACAAATAACCGGTTCAGCCGTAGAATGGAAGCCGACGATAAGACGGCACGCAGTCGAAGTGAATAAAACCAAGGAATACATCAAAAACCGCCAATGGATATCGAAACCGTTCGGACATCTTAGTTACCACAAGTTGATTAAACATATTATCAGTGTGAGGATTTACACCTTTCTGTGGGTATTGTTGGAAATATTCAACAACGAAATGCCTAAAATGAATCCTTTCCGTTTAAATCTTGCGTATTTGGATACAATGGGAACAATTGATAGGGTACAAAAGTATATGCACTATACCGAAACTTTATTTTTTGATTTAGTTGCAGCGTTTAATGGTGCAAAGCACGAAGATCCAATAAATTTTGATAGCCTTATAGCTAGAATATCCGAGAGAGTTAAAGACATTCTCGTGGAGTTGAATGGGAGAAGTTCAAATGGAAGCAATTGGATCTGTGTTAATATAAACGAAGACTTTACCTATGATATGATATTGGAATTTCTTCAAGAATTTGACGACAACTTCAGTCAGTTAAATGAAAAGTTAACGATTTTAAACTATGATCTTGCAATAGGTATTCTGGTCGAAGGACACTGATGTTATTGGGGATAATGACCAAATAAGTTATCTAGCATAGCATTTATTATTTTTATTACCTCATTCCATACTAATGGTACAGTAAGTCTGTCAAATCCTATTTGGTCATTCATTTCCTTTTCTATTAAATCCTCTAAATCTCTTTAGCGTGTTATTATTTTAATTGATTTCTTTTTTTACAATACATAATTATGAAAAACACAAATTGTATTATCTATTATACACAATAAATAATTTAATATTATTTCTATAAGTTATATAGTGGCTGTAAAACGGTATGAGGTGAAGAAAAATGGCGAAATAATGTATCTACATAGACACATAATCTATAGTGTACACGTTGTATTTTTCAAATTTTATCTAAAATATAAATCTTATTATCTATTGAAAATAATAAATGTTTTAAGTATTATTTCAACATAATGACATACCTATATGAAATTTCAATTTAACGTATAAAGTAAAATCAATAAAAGAAATTCGTCTTGTAAGTGGTAGTTGGTTTCTAACGTTTTTCTGAACGAGTCAAAAGTAACTTAATGTCTAATTATAGTTGCAGAGGTGGACTTAGAGGACGTTGTTGGGGGATCAGATGACCCACCGTTTTTTACGACTTCAAATGGCCTCTGTCATGTCAGTGGTGCTATAATTTTAAAAATATTACACAGATTTATTAATTTTATAAAAAGTATGTTCCTAAAATTCCAGTAAATTTGTTCACTCACAAGTCGTCTTTCGTCTACATAGGTACTTTTATTTTTTGCTATAAGCTTGTTTGAAATTACCTTGACACCTAAAATTATGAACTATAACGATCACCAAATAAAAAAAATCCTACTGTCTGGCGGGACAAGGCGGATTATTAAAGAAAAAGAGTATTTTATTTTTTATACAAAAGAGTTGCTTGAATGAACTACTAATTAGAGAATGTAGAGAAGAATAACGTAATCCATCCTCAAAAGATGACAATATCCTCCTTCACCTTAAGTTTTTTACTTAAAAATGTGTTATTGAGTAGTTAAAAAAAATGATTTGTATTTTATTTGTCCAAAAACCAAAATAAAACAAGTGTAACCGTAATGATCTTTAATAGCAGTATAGCACTTGACCTATTCTCCGATTATGTTATGAAAAAGTATGCTTATCATACCAATAACAGTTTTATACTTGAGTATTGGAACTCTTTTGTACATTGGGAAATTAAATATTAATAATTGATACTCATTACTCAACTTAACATACTCACAATTTCATAAGTCACGCAAAAAATGTTTACTCTGGAGATTACATTTATTTTTTACTTATTACTTAATAAACAATTATTTACCTACGCTATCTGCAAAATAAAGTCCGACAAAAAAAGGATGTATGAACTCTCACAATTTTCCGTCTAGAATATATCACAATTATGTACATTATAATTGCGTGCACTTGTATATTAACCTGTCGTTACCCATATTTTTAAATTTTTTTTCAGTCTTACAACTAAAGTGGTTAAAATATATGCATAAAAATAATATGTAAAAAATTTAAGATCGATTGGTTAAGTTTGACCCGTGTTTTTGTTTAAATATAATACAAGTTTTTGGTTGACATATCGTTATAATTGCTTTGTATAAAACCATGTAAAAAATATTATTTATAGAAAATTAGATGTATAAAGTAGTTGTATTTTTGTGAAACATATTAGTTTAAGGGTTCATATTTTTACGATTATCATTTGTTTATAGGCACGAGTATGAACACCACAATTTGTATTTCTCTTAGCCGTTTCTTTTATAAAATGTTTTTTGTTGTACCGTCGAATGATTTGATCTACACCCAAATTGGAATTTCGGATTAGCATCTACGCTAAGTATTACTGTTTTACTACATCGGATATCGCTTGTTGATCAATTGTGCGGAGTGGAGGGATAATTTAAGTTTCTTGATATATGAGCATTTTTGTGGTCTATCATAAACTCGAGTAGCCCGAGTGCATATTTGACAAGTACTGATATTTATATCTACCTGATTTCTATGATTTTGCTAAATGAGTGTTATAATGTTTTTACGACGAATTAAAGAAGAAAATATAGAGTGTAGTAAAACGCCAAAATTATGTTTTTTAGAACAAGCTTGTGCGGTTTTTGTTATGACTACAGTAATGTTTTCGGCTATTTGTTCAGCATTTCGGCTCGTAGGAATGAAAAAAAATGACAAAATGTTGTATATTTTTATATATGCAGAATAATAATTAACATTGTTTTATAATTTAGTGTTTTTTTAAATTTTTTTATTCGAAACATTTACAATCTGTATTAATAAATACAAAAGTAAAATAAGTAAATTTATAAGTAAAATGGCTAATTTTTTTTTTTTACAAAAAGACGACTTGAGTGAAGGGGGCATCCAGTGATACTACTTAAGGTGTGTAAGTTAATGTTTTTTAATCTAGTGTTTGTGTGTGGTAAAAATTGTTTTAAAACTATTTATTTGGATTTGTGTTGAGGAGATCTCTGGGCCATATACACTTAAGGCAACGTAGTTGGTTATCAGGGAGAGTGAGAGATGATAATTTAGATATTAGTGGATTATGGTGATTGAAAGTGTTGTTGTGGAAGTTTTTATAGAGTTGGGTAGCTAGAGCCGATATTGTTGGAATTTTTAGATCGTTTATGTAGAGTTCGGTTACTGACATACCATAGGGTATTAGTAATGAGGCAAAAAGATATTGATCGGCAGGACTGATAGATTAGGATATTTTAATTTTTTGCTGCGCCCCATAACTGGATTCCGTAAGTTATAGTAGAATGAATTATTTTTTTGCAAAAGAGATGTTTTGTATTGATGGGTAGTTTTGATTTAAATAGTTGTCTGATGGAGTCTGAGATTAAGTGCTTTACGTTTTAGTTTTATGTGATTAGATCAGTTAAGTTTTTTGTCTAATTGGATACTCAGATATCTGACGACATTATCTTGGAGGGTATTGTTATTAATTTCTATCGGGGGACTAATGCCTGGACGGAGAGTAAACATAATGTGTAAGGACTTTGTTTGTATTGATTTTAATTCTTCAGAGTTTTAACCAGTTTGGTCAGTCGTCGAGATATTTTTGAAGAGTAGGTATAGGATGCTAAATTTAGGTAGTATTATTAGAATGTGGGATGTCGGAGGTAAAAATATTGTACAAGGTGGGTGCTAATATACGTCCTTGGGGGACTCTTGCTTGTATTGATTGAAGGTTAAGGTGATCTTAACAATATTGTTTGTTTTCTAGGGACTGAGCTATGATGTCAACTATTCGATGGCCTAGGTGAAGAGAGGAGTGTTTGTTTTTATATCCGAACTGTGTGCCCGGAATTATTTTTAGATTCATTAAAATTGTATTGATTTTTTTCAACAGTATTTTTTCTAGTAATTTTGAAAGCGAGGGTAAGAGACTAATAATTGGTGGATATTAGAATAAACAGTCAGCTGGTTTGCCAGGTTTAAGTATAATAATACTTTGTTTCCAAATGGGTGGTATATGAAAAAACGGAGAATAGAGTTTAAAATGAATGTGAGAACCAGGAAATTTCTTATTTGATAGTTTTTTGATCATAGAATTTATTTCTGAGGGGGAGTATGATTTGTTGGGAAGGACATAAGTAAGGTATTTGTTAGGGGATTTTTTATGTATGAAGTGTGTTTGATATTATGTATTTCTGGATGTGGAGTGAAGATGTTTTGGAGGTGTGCTGCAAATAGGTTCGCCTTATCTATATTTGTTATTGCTAATGAGCTACCTGGATATTTTACTGTGTGGGCATCTTATCTATGTGTTACATAATGGTTTTCTCTTGTATTTTCTGATTTTACCAATTACACAATTAGACTCCAACACTATTACAGTTTAAAGTATATCAACATAAAAATATGACGTCATGCTTTAAGTAAACAGTATAAAAGCAATAACTGTTATTATTTTGTCTAAATGTGTGATTTAACCAGACATTTATAATTTGTAAATACGTTATACAAACAAAATTATTTGCTAAAGATGTTTCAAATGTGAAAGTCAAATTTACGTTGCTAATGTAAACCGTTATTCCCAGCATTTAAATAGCTTAGTTACATTATTATAATTCCATTTTGACTAATTGGACTTACGTAGTAAAGCTTTTTTAAAAATGATGGCAAACAACTGTATTTTTTTGTCGTTACACTACATACTAACAGCCAACTTTATGATGATTGAATCAACAAGCAAAGTAAGCATAATTTGTTTTTTCCAGTCTTAAAAGTTCGTTTTTACACTCATATAATTTAGAAAGACCCAACATTTCGCTAGCTGTTCTAAATACTAGAAGGTTAACAAGTAGTACTTATATAGGGTTTTTTAGATCTATTACAACAAAAACCCTACAATTTCTTCCGTGTAAAAAAGTGATAGGTAAAAGCAAATATATTATTTCAGTACCATTAAGATGTGATGCTATCTTGTATTGATTTAAGTTAAGTAAATCAAAAATATTATTTAATATTTTAATAGTACTTGGCGAGAATATTTTTACAAGGATTTGTATGTTTAACGTTTAGTAATTTTTGTACATACTTTGTATCACTAATCCTACGAGAGTGCTACAAGAATATATTTTTTACCTAGCAGTTTTTATAACAAAGTGAAGCACTTTTTTTGTGATATAATTAATTTGATTCTTAACTGTAATGATTAACATA
This sequence comes from Adelges cooleyi, assembly GCF_023614345.1. Taxonomy (NCBI): domain Eukaryota; kingdom Metazoa; phylum Arthropoda; class Insecta; order Hemiptera; family Adelgidae; genus Adelges; species Adelges cooleyi. The sequence continues at coordinate 84,031 of NW_026096135.1, read as the reverse complement.
AAGTGATTTTCTGAGGTAAAAACGTCTTGTAAAACAAGTTCACGATAAATTTTATAAAATCCACTTTATAATGGATTTTGTACAGGTTTAAAAGTGTATAAAACTAACTTAATGTGTTCACGAACAAAGAACAACCTATACACGACTACACAACATATTATATAAAAACAGATTGTTCGCTCGAGGCTACAACAAAATAATTAAATATAGGACTCCTTTAGTGGTCCACTAATATCAATGTAACCATCTGATGGGAATTCGTTTGTAAACGTGCACGCGGGTTTTCACATTTGAGTGAAGCAAAATGCTTCTTATAATTTCACCGAGAGTGTTACAATAATATTGCTCTTCCAATTACAATTAATTTTATGTCTTACACATTAACTAAAATAGATTTGAATGCACGAGTTAGGTATTATTAAAAAAAAACATTTTAAAATGCTCTATATCTAAATATGTAGCATTATATTTAGCTTCAATGCGGAGCATCAATGCTATTGGTTTTACAATGATGCGAGCTTTTTTTTATTTGTGTACACTGTAAGTTTTTCAACACTCGACTAATTCCTTTGAGTAGCAACTCTATAAATAACAAATTATATCTAGTCGATACTTTGGGGGGAGAGGGAGGGAAGTTGAAAAGTTCACTCTTCACACCAATAGTCTCAAATTTAAGTTATACATACATGTACGACGAACCAGCTGTGAGAATCGAAAAACTCTTATTGTTTTAAATTGGCATCATCATCTACCCGAACGCCATTTGAAATTTAATCAGTTGATACAATAGTTTATCGGGTATTATTTATAAATCACACCTGCTTTTATTTTGGCTGTATTGCAGAGTAAAATCATTGATTATATAGGGTGTTTCATAAACATGGAAAAATTTGATGTTTACAAAATTGTATTAAAAACATTTTTTTTACAAATTTTTTGCATCAAGTACATGCTGATATCCTCTCATTTTTGTATGTATGAAAGACTACATCAGGCAAATGGGCACCACGACTTCGACGACAGGTGTTTACACGTTCAAGGAAGTTAGTGATGACTCGCCCACAGGTGACCGCATTCTCTCGCGGAACCGTAACCAAAACTGGTCTCCCAGGTCATGTGACCTAACACCACTAGACTTCTTTCTTTGGGGTCACATCAAAACTCAGGTGTATGAGAATAAGCTTCGAACGATTGCAGAATTTAAGGAGGGAATTCGAGACAAACTCGCAGAACTTGATGCGGCCACTTGTGGGAGTCATCGCTAACTTCATTGCACGTGTAAATGCCTGTCGCCAAAGGCGTAGTGCCCATATGCCTGTTGAAGTCTTTCATACATACGCAAATGTCAGGATATCAGTTTGTACTTGATGCAAAAAGTTTTGTAAAAAAAAATGTTTTAATACAATTTTGTTAAGGCCCCTGGATACCGACCATTTTTAAGGAGTTTTGTATAGGCAATATTTAAGAAAAAAGTGGTTTTATTAAATTTCGACCATGTTAATTAGTTTACCGGTTAATTTATATGAGCTTCATGGTATTATTTTTAATTTAAACAATTTTGTCTATGAGTAAAAGCCATTTTATTTAATATAATAGTACATTTTTTGTCCATCGCACAGGCTGAACCAGTGATCCGATAAGTAATCTGAAAACAGATTTGAATGTGTCATGAAGTTTACTTGAGATCGGTCAACGTACTTTTTTGATATCTTATTCCTATTACGCATAGAACACGTTTGAACATTTTATACAATTATAAAATCAAATTTGGAAAGGGTTAAAATTAAAAATTGTAAAAAGTGCTCTGACCGATCTCAAGTAAACTTCATGACGAATTCATCTCTGTTTTTAGATTGCTTTTCGGATCAATGGTTCGGCCTGTGCGATGGACAAAAAATGATGTGTTTTGGCTGAAAAAAACGGTCGGTATCTAGGGGCCTTAACATCAAATTTTTCCATGTTTTTGAAACACTCTATACATTCTATAAATAGCTCTGTTCTGTAGAAAATATCAAACTGCGCGATATTTTATGGTCGGTAAAGCGCGTTAAGAGAATTGAAATTGATAAAAAAGTATTTTATTATTATTTTAATTTCGTCTTTCGAAAACGTCTTCAAAAGCGATAACTAAACGCGACGGGGTTGTGAAAGAAACCGGGTTTCCGTCCAGATTAAAGAGGGAGTAATATTTACCTATGTAGTTGAATATTAACAAATGGTAAATAATTTTTTAAAAAAAACCAGTATACTCTGCATTTTATAGTTTTGTTTTAAAATAAAATCAACTTTTAATTTTAATTTTCCTCGTATATTTTATTACAATTAAAAAAAAAACAAATGATATACTAAACAAACATATACTATTTATAATATTTCAAACGTTTAATATAATTTTATATTTTAAACATTTATTACTTAAATTAAAATATATTTTTGATCGTTATTATTATTGAAAATGGATATTTAGATATTAAGAAACAAATTATATGGAATTTAATTAATACATTTAAAAGTGTTGTAAAATTCATAATTTTTTATTAGGTTTCGGCAAAATTTTTTTTTTGTGCTCTTAATTCTAGAGGACTATTTATATTTTTCAAAAATTTTAAGAATATAAAAGACAGTACAGTGTGGTCGGGCCATAGTGGGGTTAGGGCACAGTAGAGTCGGGTCATAGTGGGGACAGGGGGGGGGGTCAAATGTTTAAAGAAATTATAATTAATAAAAGTGACAAAATCACTTTCAAATAAACGTATAGTGCTTATTTGTAAACGCTTTCTTACTGTGCTTGGTTTGGACTTCACATTAAATTGCAGACATTGAATACAAACCAAAAAATAATTAGAAAAAAAACCTATTATTAAAATACAATTTTACAATCTATCCAACTTTTTTTTTTTGGCCATCTTTTTGTGAACAAAAAAATGGATTATATTAGTAAGTTTGTAACTCACTCGAGGGTAAAGTGGGTAAGGCCACGGGATGAGGAAGAGTTATTAAGGTGAAGTCAGTTATTTAACACAAACTTTCGGCTGATTTTCTGATTTTGTACTAAAAAATAACAAATAAACAAAACTGAAATCTAATGATGTACAAGCATTTACAATAAACCTAAATGATGTTCTGAATGTAAACAGATACTTAGAAAATACACGATTACTCTGAAACAACTATAATACTCGGTAGTCACACGACCAACTGTTGGTGGTAAAACACAGCTAGAGCTGTCTGACTAGGTCGAAAATAGGTGTCAGCAAATTCCATTCAACTCGACCATGACCAACATCAATTCCTGATGCCTTATTTTTATAGTAAATTATTAACACCTGCAAAAACAAATATTAATATTATCAAAACTGGGGTTCGTAACAGTGGCCATAAGGAAAAGTATCTATACTGGCAGGCAATACAACTTTTTTGTCATCATGTCAATTCAACGTAAACTTAAGGGGTTGCAATACTATTCACATTATGGTCATATCACCTAATTGTCTTCACTTTTCAGTAGGGGTAAAACTATCAGGATCTTTACTATTTATGCCCTGGAATACACAATATTTGTGGTCATATTCATTGATCAGCCTCTGACAAGCCTTAGGACTACAGACAAATGACATCTTCATTCTATTTCGAACATTTGCCACAGACTTACCAGTTGAAAAAATAACATAATTAAATTTAAAACATTTTAACGTAATTTAGAAACAAAATATGAAAAATAATTATTTATAGCTGATTATCGAAAATGTAAATCAACAATTTGCGTAAATTAATCATAATTAAAAAAATTAGTAAAATACTTGTGTACTTGACCAATAAAGTTTTAATAGCTGCTAGGTATATACATTTTGCTAAAACCGATAATTATGTATATCAGTGCATATTTATTTTATAGGTTTCGCCGTCATATTACGTCGATAATACATTCACTCCTTTACACGTCGATACAGTGAATAATTTAGTAACCTACAACCAGAACGAAATAAAATTTAGTGACAAAGAACGTACATTTCTGACAACTCCTGTTCGGACTTACAACGACACCAAAGACCGCAAAACAGTTTTTGAAAAATTTGATAAGAAAATTGAAGACATTAAATGTACTTGTTCTGTAATCGTGAAATCTAAACTGGCGTACTTATCGAATATTCTAGAAGGCTTGCAGAGTGGGGGAGCTATAGAAGTTGCAAAAGATAAATTAACCGAATTAAAAGAAGAAGCGGGTCTTATAGTTCTAATGTTTCAAATAGGCCGAGTCAAAGCGGGTAAATGGTTTTGGAGTTTTTATTTTAAAATCATGGCGATCATTGAATACGAGGTCAACAAAGATTACTTTGAGAAAACTCCTTTCAGAGAAGAGGAATTGCAAAGTAGTATTACAAATTTCTTAAACTATTGCAAAGAAAATAACTATCTTCCCAATTATAGAACAGAGTCAGATTTATTGTTGAAAAATTCCATTGTACCAATTAACATCTTTCAAGAACTTCGCGCGTCTGTAGATTATGATAACGTCATGCAAAACATATCGATCGAATATTTGTATCTAAAACCATTATGGGATGAACACGAATTATTGTTTGGAGAAATAGCAGGCTCAATTGTAGAATGGAGGCCAACGATAAAACGGCACGCAGTCGAAGTGGATAAAACCAAGAAATACGTTGAAAATCGCCAATGGATACCAAAACCGTTCGGACACCTTAGTTACCACAAGTTGATTAAACAAATTATCAACACCAGAGCGTACATCTTTCTGTGGGTAATGTTGGTAATTTTTGATAAAAAAATGCCCAACATGGATGCAAACAGTTTTAATACTATTTTTACGCAGACAACCAATACACTCAATACGGTATTCGAATTCATAGCATATTCCGACCCTTTTTTTTATGATATAGTAACAGAGTACCATTGGACCATGCCTGAAGACACAAACCTTGGTAACCTTATAGCTAGAATATCGGTAAGAGCCAAAGATAGTTTAGTCGAGTTAAATGGGAGGAATTCAGACGAAAGTGATTGGATCAGTATTAACGTAAGCGATGAATTAAGCAATGATACAATGATGGAATTTCTCAACGAATTTGCCGATAACTTTAAGCAGTTGAAAGCTAAATTAAGTCCTTTTTGTTATGTGCTTGCTATGTACATTCTGAACGAAGGAGAATAATGTAGTTCATTATCATGGACAATACTTGTAACTAACTTCGCACATTTTAAAATACATTTTATTTTAATATAACGATATTGCAATTTTTTTTGTATAGATGTATCTAAAATAAAAATTGTATTATGTATTGCACATGATGAACATTTCTTAAATACATATTAAATGTTATTTTTAACTTAAATCCCTCACTTATTATTCTTACTATATATAATAACATAGTATATTGTTTTTTTAGATTAAAATGTGTCATCACGTTTAGTATATTCTTACAAGTTAGATAAATCAATTTTTTACATATAATATAAATATTATAAACTTTACAATTTAGGATTAAGTTTTAGTGTAACTTAAGCACGTTAAATCTTGAAAAAAAATGTTGTAATCATGCCATTACTTTTATGGACATCTATTTAGAGTGATCTTAGAAAGTTGTGAGTACTTAAGTACAAGTTTTAGGTTTCAGTTATTTTTTTTTTTTAACTTAATTTACGGTGTAAATAATACAATTTTTAAAAACAAATTATATATTAAAAAAAACATGAGCTATTTATAATATTTCAAATGATTAATAAAATTCTACATTTTTAATATTTATAAATTAAGCTAAAATACATTTTGATCATTATTATTATAAAAATAATGGCTTTAGGCATTAAGAAGTACATTTTATGGGAAATAAATAACACATTTAAAAGGATTGCAAAATTCTTAATTTTTGATTAGGGTGGTTTTGCCCCCAGAATTTGTAGAGAACCATTTACATGATTTAAAAATTTAACAATAAAAAGTCAGTACAGTGGGGTTGGAGCATAGTGGGGACGGGGAAGTCACATGTTCATAGGAATTATGACATCTGAAAGTGATGAATTGACTTTCAATTTAACGCTTCATTACGAATGAGTAGTTAGTATGTTCAAACCAGTACAGTCCAAACCAAACATCGTATAAGCCAGCACAGTAAGAAAGTATTAAATTGAGATGCATTATAACACGAGTTGCACGATTCACTCCTAATGCATCCAATGCTTCGGTCCGTCCCATGTACACATCTATGACCTCACATAGCCTTAAGTACAAGTCCTGGTAAACGACTGCTTTGATTCGTATTCTCGTTCGGTCCAGGTTGGCGGTCAATCCTTTTCGGCCTGTACCTCCGGACTAGACCCTGGAAACTATCGTAGGACTCTCTTACGGTGGAAGCCTAGACTGAACTTAAGATCCAGCTAAGTTAAGTTCGTTAGAATTTAAAGGGGTTGCAAAATTAAAAAACAAAAAAATAGTAATAAAACTTGCACTTACCTTAAGTCCCCTTAGGGACTTTTAATATCGACTACGCCAGTTGTTGAGGTCATGGTGAAGAATTGGGGTGGTTAAAGTTGAATAAGGTTAGAGTACTTAAAGTAACGTGGATGACTATATTATTATCCAAATATGGCAATACACGACATAAGTAATAATGGAGCTCGGTGTCCACGAACATGGAAAGTTTTAAGGACCTTAGAAAGTCTTTGAATAAATTCTCTGATTGAAAATTTCTAGGTTTTTGTAATTACTTTTATGATTCTTTTTGAAGTATTGGTGACTTATAACTATTCCTATGCAATTCCAAGCAGTATTACCGTATTTAAGAATTGATTGAGTCATGGCAAAAAACTATACATAATTGATTTATCAAGTACATTCCTAGCATTTATATAAAAATAGTTCAATTTTCGAATTTTATTAATTAGGTTTGTTATGTAAATATCCCATTTAAGGTGCTGGTCTAATGTGACACCATGATATTTTACAATCTCAGTTTTTTTAATTAAATCACATAAATCAATTTTATATTGAAACTTTGATTTTTGTGTATTTTTATACACAAAAACTGTGTATATAATTGTGGCTGGGTACTTTTGTCTTGCGTGAAACCAACAATTTTTTTTATATCGAAATGTAATTTCAAATTGTGTTTAAGAAACCATTTATTAAAATCATGTCTGATTCGGCATGTTGATAAGTTTATACATAGTTGTATAGGTATATCAATACATATTATATCTTAACGTATAGGATGATTCAGATAATGTTTTTAAAATATTGACCATATAATTTTCCTAAGAGCCTTACCAAACCTGACTCAGAAAATTAAATAAAAATATGTACGCATAATGATAAAACACAAAACCGAGCACAATCCAAACCAGCAAAGCAAAAGTCTAGTTAAGGAAAATAGTAAAGTAGAAAACTAGACCATTGAAACTGTGTACATTTTTTCCGGGTATTCTCGTTATCGTGTTTACAGACACAAAAAAACACAAATCATTTTAAATCCAATACCGTCTCAGCTCCGCATTGAAACTAAATAATTAGATCAAGCCAAAAAAGTATAATTTTTTTAGAATATTATGACAGTATTGTAGTAAAATGTTAAAAAATTTAAATATCATGTTGACCCATCACAATAAATTTTAAACTTAATAATGAAAAATAATTATTCAAAACTGGTTATCAACGATGAAATTCAACAATTTTATTAAATTAATCTTAATATACATTTTTAAAAAATATACAAGTACTTGACCAATAAAGTTAAAAAAGTTAATAGATATTATATGGAAAAAAAAGAGAGAACTATGTTTATACTTATAATACGTGAGTACATTTTTTTTTATAGGTTTCGCCGTCGTATTACGTCAATAAAACATTATCTGATGCATACGTCATTACAGTGAATAATTTGATAACCTACAATGAGCGAGAAATAAAATTTAGTGATCAAGAAATTACGATCCTGGCAATTCCTGTTCAGACTTATAACGACACGAAGATCCGCGATAAGGTTTTTGACAAATTTGACAAGAAAATCGAAGACATTAAATGTACTTGCTCATTAATCGTAAAAACGAAATTGGTGTACTTGGCAAATATTCTGGAAGGGTTGCGAAATGGCAAACCTATTGAAGTCGTACGGAAAGAACTAAACGTGTTAAAACAAGAAGCTGGTAATATGGTCCTGTTGTTTCAAAAGGGCAATGTTAAAGCTGGTAAATGGTTTTGGAGTTATTATTTCAAAATCATGGCGATCATTGAATACGAGGTCAACAAAGATTACTTTGAGGAAACTCCTTTCGAAGAAGAAGAACTACAAAGTGATATTACAAATTTCATAAATGATTGCAAGGATAACAAATACCTTCCCAGAAATAGAACAGAATCTGATTTGATGTCGAAAAATCCCAATGTACCAAATAACATTTTTCAAGAACTTCGAGCGTCCACAGTTATTATTGTAGATTATGTTAACGAAATGCAACACATATCGATTGACGATTTGTATCTAAGACCATTTTGGGATAAACAGGAATTATTGTTCCGTCAAATAACCGGCTCAGCCGTAGACTGGAGGCCAACGATAAGACGTCACGCAGTCGAAGTAAATAAAACCAGGGACTATATTGAAAACCGCCAATGGATATCAAAACCGTTAGGACACCTTAGTTACAACAAGTTGATTGAACAAATTATCAGTGTGAGGATTTACACCTTTCTGTGGGTTATGTTAGTAATATTTAACAGAGAAATGTCTAAAATAAATCCGTTTCATTTAAAACTTTTGTGTATTGAGTCAATGCGAACAATTGATGTGGGACACGAATTAATGCTATACACCGACACTTTTTATTTTGATGTAGTAACAGAGTTACGTTGTGCGATTAATGACAACCAAACTAACTTTGATAGTATTATAGCTAGAATTTCAGTAAGAGTCAAAGACATTTTAAATGAGTTAAACGGGTGTAAATTAAATGGAAGCGTTTGGATCAGTATTGAAATAAATGAAGAGTTTACCTATGCTATGATATTCGAATTTCTTCGAGAATTTAGAGATAACATTAATCTGTTAAAAGAGAAGATAACAATTTTTAACTATGAGCTTGCATTAAGTATTCTGGTCGAAGGAAATTGATGAACTTATCCTAATTAGATGATAGAAAAACAATTAAAAATTAATTTATAAGATAAATGATGTGTAATGTAATATATTACACCTATCTTTTTTTTTCATCTTTATTACCTCACACTTCTACTAAATACTTAATTTGTTCACGTTATTGTTATTTTAATCACTTTCTTTTTTGAATATATCTGAGTACGTTTTAGTAATGTTTTTTTTATAGTTTTATCTAAGACACAAATCGTATAATTATCTATTATACATGATGAATATAATTGATATAATACAGAAAGAGGACCAAATCACGTAACTAACTCACTATTGTTCTTTCAGAATAATTTTTTCATTAATTTATTTATTAATTTAAGAATTAATTCTTAATTATTCTTTTTGTATTATTTTTACATATAAATGAAATCTCTTTTAAGTTGAAGTGAAGAAAAATATCTAAATTATGTACTGTACACGGTATATTGTAATTATTTTCCAAATTTTATCTAAATTACAAATGTTACTATCTTTTATACAAATTAATAATTACTGAAATAGGAAATAAATGTAATAATTATATTTTGGACACATTTTATGAAATTTATATAGCATCCCCGATGCATTACATTTATTTAAGCAACAATATAATATAGGCATAATAGATAATTATACACAAAACACAATTGAAAATAATTCACTCTAATTGAACGATTAGATAAACTTAAACTAAATAAATAAATAAGGTATTGGTTTAACTAATAGTTAAAAAGTATCTGATTGACCAAATTATGTACGATACTACGATTGTGACTTACTTGTACATGAACTGTATGATGCTTAAATTTGATTAAGTACATAATTATTTTAAATATTTAAACTCTATAATGCTTAATATATTTAATGTATGGGTCGAACTTAAATTGTTTAAATTTGAAAATTCTTAAGAAAAATGTACCATTTTCTTGACCTTTTTGACTTCTCATGTTTTATTAACTTATTAGGTTATACACCGGCCGCACCTGTCTAATGTTACCAACATATTGTCTGGTAGGCGGTCACACCTAACATCAGGCTGTGCGGCAACAAATGTTTAAATTATTATTTTTACATAATTATTGAAATGAAATTTCAATTTAGCATAAAGAGTAAAACCAAAAAAAAATTACATCTTCCATGTGGTATGAGGATTTCTGAACGACTCAAAAATAATTAGAGCTAAAGAAGCCAAGATTTTAAATCAATCCAAAAAAACCAAGTACATTTTTATTTCAACAATAGTTAAAAAAATTATTTTTTCCAAGATATTTCCCACAAATTTTTTTTACATTAAAATTTCTTATCAATAAGAACCTGTGCTTTTTAAATAATAGCATTTAAAATGTGTTTTTATATAACATTTTAAATAGCAATCTAGTAGAATGATCATAGAAAATTAATATTTCCTAATTGCTGTGTACCTAGCTTTTTCTATGTATGGGACAAGGTTTTCTCTTATAGTTTCAAATTCACCAACTACATAACTATTACAGTTTATAGCATACCTATTCACACAAAAATATGACGTGCTTTTAGTAAACAGTATAAAAGCAAATACAGTTATTAAATAGACTATTGTTATTTTGTCTAAATGTGTAATTTTACCAGACATTTATAATTTGTAAATACGTTATACAAACAAAACTATTTGTTGAAGGTATATCAAGTGTCTAAATCAAAATTAGGTTACCAATGTAAGCCTTTATTCCCAGCACTTAAAAAGTTTAGCTACATTACTATAGCTCCATTTTGACTAATTACTTACGTAGTAAGACTTTTTAAAAATGATTGCAAACAACTATATTTTTTGGTCACTATATTTCATACAAACAGTCAACTTCATGATGATTGAATCCACACACAAAGTAAGCATGATTTCTTTTCCACAATATGATTACACAATTATAGTTTAAAAATACCCAAAATGTTGGTAGCTGCTCCCTTCCAGCAACAGTATAAAATCAAATACGATAAGCCTGGGTTGGTGCACTTCTTTATCACCATTTGATGTTTTTTAATTTTTGAGAAGTTTCATGGATTATAAAAAAATAAATAACAAAGGCATTTCTCGTCCAACTATAAAAAAAAAGTATTATTTAAATGCCATAAGTAAACTAGACTATTTTTATTTTGTCTAGATGTCTGAATTTTATTAGCCAATTATAATTTAAAAATACGTTTTTACAGACAAAATTATTTGCTACAGATGTTTAAAGTGTGTGAAACAAAATTAGGTTATTATTATAAGCCGTTATTCTCAGAACTCGAATAACTTAGCTACATCATTATAATTCCATTTTGACTAGTTGCATTTACGTAGTAAAACTTTGTCAAAAATGATTGCACACAACTTTATGTTTTTGTCATTATATTTAATACTAACAGTTAACTTTATGGTAACTGAATCAAAAGTAAAGTAAGCATAATTTGTTTTCCACAATATTAAACGATTTTACACACTTATAATTTAGAATTTAATACTGACGTCGCTTTAATTACCAAAATGCACTTGCCCCCAACGTCAACCTAACCTTTCATCGGTACAACATGTATAGAGTTGATCATCCAGACGGCACCTCTCATGCTGGCTCAGCTCTTCGGATAAAATCTTCGCTACTTTACCACGAATCACCCCCTTCCAAGAACCCCACCTACAAGCTGCAAACATTTCTATTCAATTAAGTCACATCCCGATAACCCTTTCGTCAACATATTGCCCACCAAGCCAGCCCATAACTACAGCAAATCGCCAAGCTCACTTTCACAAGTGATGTAGTAAGGGGTTCCCATAAAATGGAAAAAAACTATTGGTCAAAAACTAGATGGAAGACTTTCACTCAGATTTCCCCTAAAAATTCAAAACGACATTGATAATTCAATTTATCTATTAACAAATTCAATTGAAAAAGCCGCTTTCAATGTCTCTTCCCAACGCAAAAGTCAAACAAGGCATGGAACAAACTTTCTACCTACCTTCTTCAACTCCTCAAAGCTAAACGCCGAGCTGGATCCATTTGGGAAAATACTAGATACCCTAATGATAAAACTACTTATAGTAATCTAGCAAACAATCTAAAAAAATATAGAAATATATGGAAAAATATAGATCCCAACAGTTTACGCCCCATATAGAATCGCCTAGGGGGAGTGGACGAGTGGGTAAGGCGGCAGTGTGTTAGCGCTCACTGTCGCCGGTTCGACACTCGGTCACAGGCGCTCCGTTTGCTGGGCGAGCAATCGTCCGGTGAAAAGGAACCGCCATCCCCCTACCCGGCGACGGATTGAAGACACGTCCCGGAAGCGAATTCGTCAACAAACCATCTCATGATGGCAGCATTGGGCCTTCATGGCCCGTTAAGCTACATGATGATGATAGAATCGCCTACTCTGAAAAATGGCTCCCTCTGGAGAATGTCATAAAAACGTCTAACTCAACGTATTTCAATTCCTCCACTGTTACACTCCGATGGAACGCTTGCACTCTCCAACACTGAACAGCAAATATTTTTAGTGACCACCTGGGGAAAATTTTTACTCCCTACCAAACCCTACATACTCTTCCTGCTACGATGACAAAGTTATCAAATTTCTTTCATCGCCTTTACCTATGTCAATCCCAGCAAAACCAATTACACCGTCAGAAATTATAGCAACTATCAAAAATGTTCACCCAAAAAAGCCCCTGGACATGACTTAATTCCACTACAGTAAAATAATCAGAAACTTAACAAAAAATTACGCATATATTAAACTTTATGCTTACACTATCCTATTTTTCCCCAATCAAAAAACACTCTATAATTATCATGGTGCCAAAACCCAACAAACCCAAACGTATCGTTTCCTCATATCAACCTATCAGTTTAACTATTGGTAACCTGTGGAAAATATCACTCAATATTTCATTATATACTTGGCAAGAACATTTTATACTTTTATGTATAACAATTTTATTGGATACTATTTGTTATTTTTGTGTTTGAATTTAATTTTCTACATTGTGGCAGTTACTACAACTAACGTCTTGTAAACTAGGTTTGTGAGAAATACTATTACATAATAATAGTAAATCAACATTTTTAGTAAATTAATATTAATATTATAAAATGGCAACAAAATATTTATGTTCTTGGCCAATAAAGTTTTAAGTGTCAATAGGATCACATAAAGGGAATTTACCAAAAAAGAGAATTATGAATATAATTTTATGTAAGTGCATATTTTTTTTTATAGGTTTCGCCTTCATATTACGTCAATAAAACATTCTCTCATTCATACGTTAGTACTGTTAATAGTTTGATAACATATAATGAGCGAGAAATCAAATTTAGTGATAAAGAATGTACAATTCTGACAACTCCTATTCAGACTTATAAAGACACCAAAGGCCGCGATAAGGTTTTTGAAAAATTTTATAAGAAAATCGAAGATATTAAATGTACTTGCTCTGTAATCGTGAAAACAAAACTAGCATATTTATCGAATATTCTGGAAGGCTTGCGTAGTGGCGGAGCTATAGAAGTTGCACGAGCAAAACTTAACGTATTAAAAGAAGAAGCTGGTTTAATGGTTCTGTTGTTTCAAAAGGGCAGTGTCAAAGCGGGTAAATGGTTTTGGAGTTATTATTTTAAAATCATGGCAATAATTGAATACGAAAGCAACAAACATTTCTTTGGGGAAACACCTTTCGGAGAAGAGGAATTACAAAGTGATATCACAAATTTCATAAATGATTGCAAAAATAACAAATACCTTACCAGAAATAGAACAGAATCTGAACTGGTGTCGAAAAATCCCAATGTACCAAATAACATATTTCAAGAACTTCGCGTGTCTGTAATTATTGTTATGGATTATGTTAACGAAATGCAATACATACCGATTAATTATTTGTATCTAAAACCATTATGGGATGAAAACGAATTATTGTTCAGTCAAATAACAGGCTCAGCCATAGATTGGAGGCCAACGATAAGACGACACGCAGTCGAAGTGAATAAAACCAAGGAATACATCAAAAACCGCCAATGGATATCGAAACCGTTCGGACATCTTAGTTACCACAAGTTGATTAAACATATTATCAGTGTGAGGATTTACACCTTTCTGTGGGTATTGTTGGAAATATTCAACAAAGAAATGCCTCAAATGGGTCTGTTTCATCTAAATCTAATGTATGTGGAGACAATTCGGGCAATTGATAAGGTACAAAATTGTATGCACTATACCGAATTTTTGTTTTATGATTTAGTTTCAGCGTTTAAAGGTGCAATGCACGAACGCCCATTAAATTTTGATAGCATTATAACTAGAATATCGATGAGAGTTAAAGATATTCTCGTTGATTTGAACGGGAGAAATTCAAATGACAGTACTTGGATCAGTATTAATATAAACGAAGGGTTTGCCTTTACTGAGATATTGGAATTTCTTCAAGAATTTAAAAATAATTTTAATTTGTTAAAAGAAAAGTTATTGATTTTAAACTATGATCTCGCATTAAGTATTCTGATTGAAGGAAATTGATGCTGTTGGGAATAATGACCAAATGATTAACCTACCTTTAGATTTTTTTTTTACTTTATTACATACTATTGATACCAGTTGGTTAGTCAAATCTTATTTGGTCATACATTTTCATTTCTATTAAATCATCTTTTATTGTTTTTATTACTTTCTTTTTAATGTCTCCATGTACTCATGATTTTTTAAAATTGTATCTAAATCACAAAAATCATATTATCTAATTTGCATGATGATTATTTTAATATTGTTTTTATAAGTAATTTTTTAAGTGTAAGAAATTGATGTAGTAAAGGAAAATATCCAAATTATGTATCTAACTTTGCACATATTTTTTCACTGTACACATTTTAT
This sequence comes from Adelges cooleyi, assembly GCF_023614345.1. NCBI lineage: Eukaryota > Metazoa > Arthropoda > Insecta > Hemiptera > Adelgidae > Adelges > Adelges cooleyi. The sequence continues at coordinate 69,014 of NW_026096135.1, read as the reverse complement.
TGTCATTTTTTCCAAATTTGATTTAAAATACAAATCTTATTATTTATTTACATATTTAATGTATTATTTTCACAAAATAACATACACGAAGTCTCAATTTAACATACAAAGTATCTATCTAGTTATTATATGTTAAAAGTAATCCATTTTGTATGCGGTAGAAATCTTTCAACTTTTTCCTGAACGATTAAAAATGGTTTAATTATCAATTGTAGTTGACTACTTTTTTAATTTAAACTTATTTATTTATTTAATACATTAAATATATTAATTCAATTTTTTTAATTTTTTTGTCTTAATTAACTAAAATTATTATTTATTTCTCTTTTCTCGATTGTATATTTTTGAACAACGATGTAATTGCTTAACTAATTCTGTTTTTTTTACCATATTTTTATAAGATGTAATTTATTGGAAGAAAACTGGCTAAAAAGCTTATAGGCTACGTTTTAAGCTTTTTTTTTTTAAATGCAATACCACAGGAAATTTGTTTGGTTTTTTTTGCCTTTGAGAGCATACCTATCCTTTCTGCATGTCCGGCAAAAATTTGTTTTTACCTTCACCGATATTTTTGCCAATTTCCTTTTATGTTGGGTATTTTACAAGAAAGTTTTTCAATTATCAGAAAAGTAGTGTTTTCAGTTAATAATTGGAAACTTTATTGACAAAATTTGTTTTTGTATTTTTTTAGGTATTTTGCTTATGCCAAAAACTTTTTCCTCTTTCAATCACATACAAAGGAAATTGAGGTATTTTCATTTGGGGGGGGGGTGGGGCTTAAGAAAATTCTGGGAGGTCCCTTTTAGCCCCTATTTTAGCCGACTATGGCCATGCTCGTTGAATATCTAAGGCCTTATTTACATGAAACCTAATTATATTTATATTTTGCAAGCGTATTTTTGACATCGAATAGCCAAATTTGAAATAGCCAAGCTATTACTTTTCTCTTTTGTGGGATATTTTATATCATAAAAAAGTTATACGCGGACGATATTTCAATCGACAAAAGCTTCAATACATTCATATAAACAAGTTTTTCAGTTATCACAAAAGTAGTATATTCTCCATTTATTAAAAATGTTAAGGAAATACATTTACTACCATTTAATTAATGTCATATTGAATACCTAGTATCTTTCATACAAAAACATTGATGTTAACTTATTCACTCAACATTGCAATTTCGAATTAATGAATCAAATTACTAAGAACTTCTACCTTTTATATAAAATAAAAACCATACATCTTTTGATAATAACTAATGTTTTAAAGTTGGATGGGAAGGAAAGTGCGGTTGGGTAATGCGCGCAGATAAAAATAACACTACTTTCTACCTTTCCTCCTGCCCTAAACTTCAAACTTCAATAACTTCAAAAATTTAATAAAATATATAGGTTACCATTTAAGTTTCAAAAGTTGCTATCAAAAAAACTTAGTTGGAAGGGGGGTAAAACAAAAAAAACTGTGAAATATTGAAATTACATTGTATAAAAACAATATGAAAAAAAAAATGTATTTCTTATAAAACCCTATGAGATATTGAGTGGTTCATGATAAAAAAATCACCCTGTATAGTATATATAGTTATACAGTAATTTTCAATTATATTTCGTGAGGGGTCTCAAAATAAAGTTTTAAATAAACTTAGAAACCGCCAAAACTTTAAATTTAGAATTTGGGATTTTATAAAAAAAGTTAACTGATTGGTTTTTTGTTGCTTAGCCACGTCGCATCAATGTTTTTTCAGTTCTACGGCAACGATTTTTCTATAATAAGAACGTTACTTATTAGTTATTATTTAACTACCTAGTACTTACCTAGTATGTTTTGTTGGAATTAGATTTTAAAAATTACATTTTAATTTTAAGATATATACATGAGAGTAATTAAAAGTATGCCCTTTCTTCATGTCCCATTGTTCCTTCTCCTGAATCCTAATCAACTATCGGATAATGGTTTTCAACAAAACAAAGAAAAAGTTCTCCAAGTTTTATAATATGGTTTTTGACATGGATACGTCTTATGGCTGGCGGTCATTCTACAAATTTGTCTGAAACGTCACGCTGAATGTCACACTGGTCTTTGGTGACCAAATATATTGTACAAATCAGTAAAATGTTTAATGAGGCGGTCTAAACACAAAAGGTATATTTTATCAGTTAACATCATCTTTGAGAATACATGAAAAATATAATTGTAATTTTTTTTCCCGTGGTCATTTGCGGATTTTAAACTTAATGTTATAGTTTTAAGAACAAATTAAATTTAATAAACACTATTATTCAAAAAAAAAAAAACAAAAAATCAAAACACTAAAAAAACGCAATCCAAAGAGTTAGTACAAACACAAAACATAGACTGTTTACCAAAATCATTAATATGGATTACTATTTAAACTAGTAGATTCAAATTTTATGATAAATTTAAAAAAATTGTATGATATTATTTATGACAATTTTTCAAATTAATTTATAATATGTAGCTAATAGCTCACACCTCGGACAACGTCAAAACCTAACGAATATTCTTGAAACATTTTATGCTGTACACTTTAAAGTATAGTTTATATTTAAATGTAAACCTATTAGACATCCGGGATATAAGATATCCTTTACATATTCAGTAAAACAATACTTTGCAAGATCTCGACAGTTTTGTCGGGTTTTCGTTAACTTTATGTCATCGTCAGTCATATTATTAGGGCAAAGAGTTGTTATCCATTTCAATTTTTCTGCATCCAAGGTTTCTAGTGTCTTATCCAAACACAGTTCGTATGTCACCGGAAATATCGTGACGACCAACACTTGGAGTACATGAAAATTATAAACGTTATAATTTTAAAAAAAGTTGGAATAATCCATCTAATTTAAGACACTCATTTTTCGGAAAGAAATGAAAATTTTCTGGTTTTAAAACTTAAAATTTTTAAATGCATTAAATGTCTAATTTAAAATTTGATAACAAGCTGATTACGCTGCTAAAATGTTGTCAAATTTATGATTTAGAAATTTACGGACTTTTAAAACAGTTTGATAATATTTTGACTATTTTGAAGCTATATTTATATATGTATTAACACTAAACAGAGTATGTGATGATTATTGTAAAATCTAAAGGTCTACTTTAAGACTACGTTTCACTTAATAAAATTGAAACAATGGAATCATATATTCCAGTATTTGTGTTCGAAAAATCATAGTTTCTATTAATTTATTTAAATATATATAATAAGAAACAAATCTGCTAGTTGCTAAAATATTATATTATTACCAAATTGCGTATTCACTCTAAAATCTAAACACAATATTAGACTACCAAGGTAGTCGCATGATAACATTTTTACACAGACAAAAAATATAAAGTAGCATAGCCAAAAGCTAGGCTTGGCTTAAATGGATCAGACGATATTGTATTGTTGTAAGAAGTACCAAATTGAAATGATTGTATTATTAAAAAATTGTGTATTGACTAAACAGAATAAGAGACAAACAAGTTTGTCCAAACTGAACTTAGCTCATTTTTTACCGACATTTTTGCCACAGTCAACTTTCCCCTCACTTCGTGCATAATTTAATTTGGTTAATGGCTATTTTTAATAATTGTTGAATCAAAAATCATATTCGTATAAAGTAAATGGAAAAAAAAATCAGTAATTACCAAACAAGGTGGACAATTGATATAATCCTTTTTCCTTTAGACAACCAGACAAGTCTTTGCAGGCTTGGTGGATGAAACGCATGTCCTTTATAAAAACAAAACAAAAATGCATATGAAAAGCTGCACGTTAGTTCTTTTTATAATTATTAATTTTAACTAATAATGACTATAAAAGTATAACAAAAAAATAATTAAAAATAAGTTTAATATCTTTTAAGTTATTTACCCGGTATGCTAAATCGAACATAAAATACTGTATACAAATTATACTACGTTGTTTGATTGTAAAATATAATAAATGCAATAAAAGTTCATGCTTATAAAGAAATTACCACGTCGGTATCTATTCTCAATACTGCCTTTTTTAATAAAATAAACGTCAATTGAATTTTACATATTCATCATATTCCTTCCTAACCTTACGTTATGTGTCATTAATATAATAATTAGGGTTCGATGCGTGCTTTACCTCCTCTTTTGGTTCGTCTTCGCCATCGGCACCACCAACTGTCGCTTCCATTTCTCCATTTGCATTGTTACTACTAGCTGCCATGTACTTTATATATATATAAAAAAAATGGAATTTAAAAGCTACACGTCAGTTTTTGTAAAACTAATAAATTTATCATATTATTTTATCCACGAATATTGTTTATTAAAAAAAACATTTTTATTGATAACTAGATTATAGTACCTACTTACAATTAGTTTTATAATATGATAATAGGGTACGACTTTTTAAAATTTGGACAACTTTTGTCTCATAACAAAATATTATTTAAGATTCTATCTCACTCCGAACCTGATCGTTGACCATGCAACATCGTGCTCCGTTATTTCATCTAGTTATTATCAAACATCTCGTTACATTTTTCACCGTTTTTCTCGTATTAAAAAGTAATCTTTTTGAAAAAGTGCCTGCTTTCCAACGAGTTGAACATCTCATTTCTACATCACCTCTGAGCCTCATCATTGTCTTTTTGGTAATTTATTTAATTAATATATTATTAATTGCTAATACTGCCATCGCGACCGCGCTCGGACGGTCCGCTTAAACCAGTTATTGCTATCGCGCGATAAATTTACCTGTCGCCATGAACGAAAATAACAAAACAGTACCTCCGTTAACAATAAAAGCGTCACGTATACAGAGCGTGCCAAATCGACTTTCGCTTTCTTCAGATCTATCCGATCATACTGATGGACTTATTACTCCTAATAGCACTAAGCGACTCGGCTCTCCGGGCCTATCACCCAATAGTAATAAACATCAAAAAAATCAAAATAAATCAACAAAAAACGACTCTGAATTTCAAACGGTTAAATACAAATCTAAACCGATATCAACTGAATCATTAGCAGGGAAAAATAAAAAACATATAACTGTTTTTGCTTCCTCTAATAGATTTGCTCCACTTGACATCGATAATGCTGAAGACGAAAATATCGAAATAGATCAGACGGGCAACGACCTAAATGAGGAAATTGAACAAACAAAAATCAAACCTCCTCCACCTATTTTCATCCGTGGAGTATTAGATTTTCACACACTTCGAACATGTTTAATCGATATAATCGGCGCCAATAATTTTGTTGTTAAAGCAACTACCAAGAACTTAAAAGTCCAAACTACCAACTCCGACTCATATAGATCAGTCATCAAATATCTAAAAGAAAATAAGGCTGAGTTTCATACCTACCAAGCTCAAGAAGACAAACCCTTCCGAATAGTCATTCGTAATCTCCACCCTTCCACTCCAACATCCGAAATAGGCTCAGCGCTTGAAGAAATTGGGGGATATACAGTCCGAAATGTCTCCAATGTTTTAAACAAAACTACAAAAAATAAACTCCCAATATTTTTCATTGATTTGGAACCCGCTGAAATCAACAAGGACGTCTTTCATATTAACTCCTTACTAAATACCAAAATAAGGATCGAGGAACCATATAAAAGACGCACTGTTATACAATGTACAAATTGTCAAGAATATGGTCATTCTAAATCATACTGCGCACACCCTCCAAGATGTGTTCGTTGTGCCGCTTACCACCCAACTTCTTCCTGTACGAAAACCAAAGATCAGCCACCAGTTTGTGTTCTCTGTGGAGGAAATCATACCGCAAATTACCGAGGATGCCAAATCCACAAGGATCTTCAAAAACTACACTATGGTAAAAAAATTCCAAATAGAAAATATAATTCAATAAAATATGTAAATTACAGTAATATTGTTAAAGGGGGGGACGACTCCGGTTATAGAACTCGTCAGGATCCTCCTGATATTAAAAATACCTCATCTTTTCCAAACCTAACCCACCAACATCTCCATTCCAACGCTCCAAATAATACACCCCCAAATGCAACTATTAATCCACCTGAGTTTAATATAGCTACTCAACTTTCCTCCTTCATTTCTGAATTTAAATTAATAATTAACCCTCTCATATCACTACTCACAACAGTTATAAATAAACTTATGAAAGATGGTCAGTAATCAACCAAATATAAACGTACTAAAGATATTGCTTTGGAATGCTAACGGTTTAAAACAACATGATTCTGAACTGCTAAATTTACTATCAGAAAAACAAATCGATCTGGCACTTATTTCTGAAACCCACTGTAAACCAAACACTAAACTATTTTTCCCTGGTTTTAAGGTTTATAGAGCTGATCACCCCGACAATACTGCTCATGCAGGATCTGCTATTATTATTTCCTCTAAAATCCAGCATCAGTTACTCCCTATTAACCAAACCCCTACTATACAGGCAACTAATATCCAAATAACATTAAATCACACACCGATCAAAATATCTTCAGTTTACCTTCCCCCTCATCCTGCTATTACTTCGACACAACTAAAAGATTTTTTAAAATCCCTAGGGCCAAACTTCTTGGCTGGGGGCGATTTTAATGCCAAACACTCCCAATGGGGTTGCATATCCGACAACTCAAGAGGAAAAATACTCCAAAAAATCATTAACAACAACAATTACACATCCATATCGCCAAATGGTCCTACCTACTGGCCCCAACACGAAAATAGACACCCTGATATATTAGATTTCTTTCTTTCAACACTACCTAGAACTATGAAATTCTCTATTAATAACCTAAATGACCTTAGCTCAGACCACACTCCTGTCCTTCTAAAATTAAATGAAAGTCCAGAACTTAATCTTATACATCCTTCTTTATCACAAGGCCCAGTAAATTGGAAAGAATTCTCTGAAATTATGCAAAACACTACTAATCTAAATATCTCCCCTTAAATCAAAAATAGATATAGAAAACGCTGCCCAAGACCTCGTAACTTCTGTACAATCTGCCGTCCACAATACGTCATATCCAACCAGTAAACATCAATCAAATAATCATACTTTGCCTTTATATATTAAAACGTTGATTTCCGATAAAAGACGTGCACGCTCCAGATGGCAGAAATATCGATATCCTTCCGACAAACAAATATTTAATCACTTAACGAACACTATTAAAAAATTAATAATAAAACACAAAACTGAGTACTTCGAAAGAAAATACCAGTCCTTAAACTCAAAAGATGGCTCACTTTGGAAAACTACCAAAAGCTTACTTAACATAAAACAACAACTTCCACCTATAACTGGCCCAAATGGATCCTTGGCCATCTCTGACAAAGAAAAAGCCAACCTTTTCGGAGAGCATTTTTCCAACATTTTCAAACCACATACTGACGTATTTCCCAACCACGAACACTTAGAAAAGGTTAATATTTTTGTCAATAGTCCTCTTCCAATGTCATTACCTGCAAAACATACCTCACCAAGTGAAATAAAATTTTTAATAAATAAATTAAAAGAAGGGAAATCACCAGGACATGACCTCATAACTAACAAAATCCTCAAAAATTTGCCAAAAAAAACAATTGTTCTAATAACTTATATTTTTAATTCCATGCTGCGAATTTCTTATTTTCCATTAATATGGAAAATATCCACAATAATTGTTATCCCCAAACCCAACAAATCAAAAAATGAGATTACTTCCTATAGACCTATCAGCTTACTCCCAACTCTCGCCAAATTGTTTGAGAAAATTATACTCATAAGGATAAGACCAATATTACATGCCCACAACATAATTCCTAATTCCCAATTTGGCTTTAGATCCAATCACTCGACTGTTCACCAAATTCACAGACTAACAGATCAAATTTGTTCTTCCTTTGAAAAAAAACAATATTGTCCAGGGGTATTTTTGGATGTGGCCCAGGCCTTTGACCGTGTATGGCATGAAGGCCTACTCTTCAAACTCAAATTGTTTCTACCTGCCCCATATTACTTAATAATTCGTTCTTATTTAGAAAATAGAAGTTATAGAGTCAGATATGGTAATTCCTTTTCACCATACCACCAAATTAAAGCAGGAGTGCCCCAGGGCAGTGACCTCTCCCCTGATCTATTTAATGTTTTTACGGCTGACATTCCAAAAACACCAAATACTATTATGGCTACTTATGCAGATGACACTGCAATACTCTCCCCAGGAAATGATCCAGAAGTTACTTCCAATTTCCTTCAAACTCACTTAAATCTAATTGATTCCTGGTCATCTAATTGGAGAATTAAAATTAATCCAGATAAATCTGTGTACGTTCCCTTCACACTAAAAAAATCTGTTCCACCCCCTCCCCAATTCCAAGGAATACTTATTCCAATATCCTCGGAAGTCAAATATCTTGGTGTCACACTCGACAAACGACTAACTTGGGGCTCCCACATTAAATCTAAAAGAAAAATTCTGAACAGCAGACTCCATTTACTACGTCCAATCCTCAAATCAAAATTACCTTTCCACACTAAAATTATTATATACAAATCCCTATTAAGGCCTATTTGGGCATATGCAATCCAAATTTGGGGATGTGCAAAACCATCCCAACTTCGTACCTTACAAGCTTTCCAATCTATCACTCTACGTATTATCTCTTCTGCCCCATGGTATGTATCAAACTGCACACTTCAAAATGACTTTAAAATAGAACTAATAAACCATTTAGCCATAAAACACTACAAAAAATTTCATTCCAAATTACACACTCATTCTAACCCTTTAATATCTCAACTTGCTTCTAATTCACTCCCCGGAAATCCACCTCGCCGACTCCGAAGACATTGGTGTCGAGATCTGTTAATACAATAATTCAAATTAATCTAACTAAAAATAATTAGAACAAAAATCACGTTGGGTTCTATTACTGGATAGCCTCCCTCCTCATATCAAATCACCGTTTCTATTTGTTTATTTTTTTTTTCCCTCTCTCTGTATATATAACAATGTAACTATTTGCTTATTATGCCTTGCAGCATAGATTGTAAATACTCTTTAATAAATAAATAAAAAAAAAAAAATTATTAATAAAAAAAAAAAAAAAAAAGATTCTATCTGTGTAAAGGGTAGGTGATGTTTGAGATGTACCCTACTTTTTCAAGATACAAATAATTATGCAAATAATAATTACATAACGAATAATTGATTGACAGTTCTTAAAACGCCTTAAATTTTCTCACATTCTAGTAAACGTTTATTTTTCACATTTGTTTAAATTATCTACCCTTTTGACTAAGACTATTTCTGTTTCATAGGATATTGATGTAACTCTATAAAAGGTTGCTTAATTGCATAATATAGTGTTTAATAATCATACAATATTTTTCTTTTTTTTTAGACACTAAATGCTAAATCAACTATACTGTTATTAAACGACTACATTGTTTGATTGTATAGTAAATTGAATAAAACTAATAGTATAATATTCGGGCCTACGTGGTTATTTCCAAGTTGATATGTATTCTCATTAACCCTTTTCTTTTTTTAATAAAACAAATGCCTACTAAATTTTACATATTTATCATATTGCTGTCTAACTTTGGGTTGTAAATAATCAATATGATAATCGAGTTCTTATGCTTGCTTTACCCGACTTGATGATATGGCTCCACTACCGGCACCACTAAATGTTGTATTGTTACCTCTTGCTGACATGTCCTTTTAAAAAAAAAAAATGAAACTGAAAAGCTGCACTTCAGTTCTTTTATAATCGAAAACTAAAATATATTGTATTCAAATGACTACTTTGTTTGATTATATTATAACGTTATATAGGGTGAAGGAAGGTATTTTCGTGGCATAAGCAAAATAACAGTTATTTTAACAATCAGTGTGATTTTCAAGACAATTTTCTAATAGGGAATTACGCGATACGATCAAACAAACATATCACGAAATTGCTTATGCCACGAAAATACCTTCCTTCACCCTATTATACAAGTTTATATCTATGGGTATAGTTATTAATACGTTGCTGGATTTGTTGTACAATTCGGATTGGGATAGGCTAATAGGTTCATTAATTGTTGTCGCTTCCGTATCATCACTCGAACTGGTACCACTGACTACAACGCCTAAACCAACACAAAAATAACACATGTTGTAAAAAAAAACCTTGTGGCCGTTTAATGAATTGTGTTTGGCCACACCGCTTTTGTGCGCTACCCATACGATTATACATGTTGCCCGGTAGTGGATTATTTACAGTTATTTTAATTTAGCCAATTAAATGATGTAGAGATAAATATAAATGGGATACAAATTATGATCGAGCAGTGTGCAGCTAAAACCCGACAAATTGTAAGATGTATAAAATATATAGTTGGACTGTCAATGAAAGAGACTAAAGTGTGTTCTACCTGTGCTTGTCATAATACTAATATCACACAGTGTGACTTACCCGAGCGTAGGATTGTGAAAATCACAAAGACAAAATACAAAACGAGTTTTAAATCGATCATAATAAAGTATTAATTGAAAACTACTTGTTATGAGTAAAATGTTTTAGCAAATGAGCAACGTTAAAAACTTCAATAGTGTATTCCTCGACGACTGCAATGGTGTACAATTTTTGTAATAGCACAAGTCAAATACTTAAAATCTAGAATTTATCGTACTGACAGCTATTCAAACAGGGGACGCCGTTAGCTGTAGCCGAAAATTTTTTTATTAATTATGTTATTCTTACAATGTAACAGTTGCTGTTTACCGGGAAAACATAGTGCGTTAATGTGAGACTATATTTTGTGGAACGAGAATTGAATTTTAATTATTCGATAAAAATGTTGTCACTGTTATAGCAATTAAATTTGAAGGTGGTATATTTTAAAAAGTACTTTACATCGACGATAAGGAGCGTTTGACATCCCCCTCCCTCTTGTCTTTTTCTTCTGGGGTCCTCTTTGAGATTAGGGTATGGACCCTTTCACAGTTTCCATCTTCGCTCGTCCCTATTAAGATTTGGTGACTTAAACATCCGTCAAGCTTGTTTGCAACGTACCTTTTTTTTTCCCCCTTTGTGGTTTTAACATTTATCCGTCATATTTTTGTTAGTACTACTATTGTGTTTTGAATTATCACTTTTCAACACAACGCACGTGTGACCTACTTTGGCACGCGCGCAAGTTCTCAGCGTCAGGGGCCGATGGCGCAATGGGAAAAAATGTTTGCGTCTTAGCCAGCACTTTTCCTATATTTTTTAAATTTGTTTTTATTTTATTTATTTATTTACGGAATTAATTCCATTTACAATATATAATATTACAGCAGTATAGACAAAAAAGAACAGTATAAGAAAAACTTACAAACTAACAAAAACATTTTTACAACTACACACTAAATGACCTAATGTCATTTATACTACAAGAAAATAAATCTAATTTTACTGAATTTGCATTAGACATTAAAATATTTACAACTGAGGATAAATTATAATTAGTACGTATATTTTTTTAAATAAACAAATCATTGTTTCTCGTAGAGTTAGACTTAACTTTAAAGTTTAGTTTTTCTAATATTTTGATGGCAATCAATTTGATTGTTTAATAATTTAAAAAGAAAAACGAAATTTAAATATTTTCTACGATTTCTTAAAGTAGGAATATTAAAAAATCCAGAAACTCCTTCATAACCCGAATGAGGAAGTCTTTCGACATTGCATTTATAAGATAAAAAAACGTAAAAAAGAGTTTTGAATTGAATCTAGTGTTTGATTTAAAATTAAGGAGCGTGGAGACCAAATAAGTACGGCATATTCTCACTGTGGTCGCACAATAGAAAAATAGACATTTCTTAAAGCAAAATAATTATTAAAATTTAAACAACTCCGTTTTAAGAGACCTAATTTTGACGATGCTTTTATTTTTTATCTTATTGATTTGTTCTTTAAAATTCATTTTTGTATCAAAAAATACACCTAAATCATTAAATTAATTAACACGATTGATCTAAGAGTTTGTTAATTGAAAATTAAAATCGCCGTTTTGTCGCCTTCCTCTGGATCTAAGCTAGTCACAAAGCCATCTAATCAGAAAAATATCAACAATACACGCACCACCAGTAATATCTATAAACTGTCAGAAAGGTCTACCTTTCTTGAAAACTTCCAATCTCTTATCACACCACTAATTAATCTCCTCACGACTGTAATAAATAAAATTATCTTTAAAAATAACGTATAATACTAACGAAAATTCCCCGCTATCCATTCTCACCTGGAATGCCAATGGTCTTAAAAACCATAAAAAAGAGTTTCAATTTATTCTAGAAGACAAAAAAATTGTCATAACTATTGCCCCCCACACTAAATGCAGAACATCACTTCGCTACATTAATTTATTGAAAAAATAATGTTCAAAGACATTTTATTTATTTTTTTATTATTTCATAGACATTTTATATTATTATAGTAAACTTTAAACTTAATATTGTTTTGAACACTCAATACAGCTTTAGAAAATACTTATAGTTGTACATACTATAATGTATTTGAAAATATCTATCGAAAAACAGACCTGTTGTTAGCGCTGAATATGACAACATCGTTGTCGTAACACGTGTACGCAAGAAGTGTATAATTTTTATGGTCTAGGGTTCAAGTAGATTTTATATCTTTACTAAAAAATATATAGTTTCCAAAGCAACTTTTTTACAGCAGTCTCGAATTTCGTGTAATTGTGTAAAGTAATGACAATCAAAACTATTTACTTCTTCCTTTAAAACAATGAAAATAGCTGAGACTCTAGCCGTACTAGAGTTATTGAATTAGTCTAATATATTAGCATATCTTTAAAATGAGGCAATATTGTTTAACTACTTGATCACCTTTTTAGGTGATCTTCCTTGTTACAAATGTTTTTTTTTAGTTTAAATTAATTGATTGTGTTATGTTAGTTGCTCTTCCAGAAGCCGAATATATTGGAGACAATAATGAGTAAAAGACTGAAGTGGGCTGGACATGCTTGGCGTAGTCAGAATCCCTTGCAACGTATAATATTAGAAAAGGATCCAGCAGGAAAGAGGCCACTAGGAAGACCTCGTATGTGATGGGAAGATATGGTTAAAAAAGATGTAAGTGCCTTAGGTGGAGGATCAGATTGGAAGGAACGAGCATCCGACAGAGATGGCTGGAGGGAGGGGTGTTTGACGGGATGGTCCTAGCGGCCGTTTGCCCGAAGAAGAAGAAGTTATTGATTTGTCAATAAACAAATTCGATACTAGGCTAAAAACAAAATAATGGTAATGATTTAAAATTAGACAACGACTCATTATATTCGTATTGATAAATTAATTAAAGACGAGGACAAGTATCTGATTAGGTAAGGTGGCAGTGCGCTCACTTTCAACGGTTCATCATTCACAATCAGTGATAGGCAGTCTCTTTCTCTGGACATTGGACAATGGGCAGGACTGCTAAAATATAAACTTTTATCTTCCTCTGTGCCCCCAGAGGACCGAACGTAGGTAATTTAAGTCCACACCCCGTCGAAATAAGCCAGTCGGCTGCCCAACAATGGTCTTACAGTGGTACTGGTTAACTGGCACATGTGGAGTAGCAAACCTTTCCTGTTATGCTGATGTTCAGCCCTCCCCTTACGTGTCTCTCTTTTTTGGAGTAACGAGTGATGTGTTATATCCGTAATATTTACTTCCGGTCACCTGTTGATTCCTTTCCGTATGATTTACTTCCGTCAAAGAAAACGTAACGCTTTTTCTACGGTCACTCCCCACGCCAGCACAAAAAATAATATCCCAGCAGGGCGCGCAATAAAGAACATCGTTCTAAAAAATTGTAAGATATTTACATCAATACAAAAAACACAAGTATATTTTTATTTCAAACATAGTTTAAAAAATTATTTTTTCCATGATAATTCCAACAAATTTATTTCGCACTGAAATCTGTTATTAATAGAAACCTGTACTTTTTTAGATATGTCATTTAAAATGTGTAAAATAACATAAAATGAAATTTATTTTTATTTTATATTTCAAATAAAATTACTATAGAATGATCATAGAATACTAATGTTTCCTATCAATTGCTGTGTGGGCATCTTATATATGTATTAGGCAATAGTTTTCTCTTATATTTTCTAATCTCACCAACTACACAATTAGACCCTAGCATTATTATAGTGTGTAGTATATACACACAAAAATATGACGTCATACTTTTAGTAAACAGTATAAAATCAATTATTATTATTATTTTGTCTAAGTGCGAGATTTTATCAGACATTTATAATTTGTAAAAACGTTAAACAAACAAAATTAGAAAACGGATAATGTTTCTTGATATATGAGCCTTTTTGTGGTCTTTCATAAACTCGAGTAGCCCGAGTGCATATTTGACAAGTACTGATATTAGTTATATCTACTTGATTTCTATGATTTTGCTAAATGAGTGTTATTATGTTTTTACGTCGAATTAAAGAAGAAAATATAGACCATAGTAAAATGCCAAAATTATGTTTTTTAGAACAAGCTTGTGCGGTTTCTGTTATGACTACAGTAATGTGTTTGGATATTTGTTCGGCATTTCGGATCGTAGGAATGAAAAAAAATTACAAAATGTTGTATATTTTTCTATATACAGAATAATAATTAATATTTTTTTATAATATAGTGTTTTTTTAATATGTTTTTACATAATATTTCAAATGACATTATAATTAAATGATCATAGAATAGTAATGTTTCTAACTACTGTGCGAGCATCTTATCTATGTGTTACGTAATGGTTTTCTCTTGTATTTTCTGATTTCACCAACTACACAATTAGACTCCAACACTATTACAGTTTAAAGTATATCAACACAAAAATATGACGTCATGCTTTATGTTAATAGTATAAAAGCAAATACTGTTGTTTTTTTGTCTAAATGTGTGATTTTACCAGACATTTATAATTTGTAAATACGTTATACAAACAAAATTATTTGCTAAAGATGTTGCCAGTGTCTGAAACAAAATTAGGTTACCAATATAAAAGGTTATTTCCAGTACTTGAATAGCTTAGCTAAATTATTATAATTTAATTTTGACTAATTGCACTTACGTAGTAAAACGCTTTAAAAATGATTGAAATCAACTGTATTTTTTGGTCATTATATTTCATACAAACAGTCAACTTCATGATGATTGAAGCCCCATACATAGTAAGCATGATTTATTTTCCACGATATTAAAAATTAGTTTTTACACTATTATAGTTTAGAAATTCCCAAAATCTTGCTAGCTGCTCCCATCCAGAAATAGCAAATAATATAACATTAAATACGTTAAGCATGAGTTTGTGCGCTTCTTTAACTCCGTTTGAAGATTTAAAATTGTTGAGAAGTTTCATCGATTATAAAAAAATAGATAATTAAGGCATTTCTCATCCAACTTTAAAAAAAAGGTATGAGGTAAATGCCATAATTAACGATGAGTAAACTTGACTATTTTTATTTTGTCGGCCAATTATAATTTATAGATAACACAGAACAAGCAGAAAGGAAACTATCCAATTTTTACATGGGCTCTTATAAGACGATATAAAATCAAGTCTGACATCTTGAATATGATCTAAGAATAGGCGTAGGTGTAGGTAAATTCTCATTTTTCGTTCATTTTGGCTGAACTGTTCACTCGACAAACGCGGAAAATGGCGACATTTTTGTCGGCGTACGACATTTAGTATATGAACAGTGTAGCCATAAGTCACAGAAAAATTAAAAACAAGGAATCATCTGAGTTTTGGCATCACTGGCTAAAACTCAATATGTCTGACTGTTTTTTGATAAGCTCTAAGATTCCATTCTGTTTATTCTGTGTAAATACGTTATACAAACAAAATGATTTGCTAAAGATGTTTGGTGTGTCTGAAACAAAATTAGGTTACCAATGTAAAATATTATTTCCATCACTCGAATTAGCTACATTATTATAATAATTCCATATAGTCTAATTACATTTATCGAATCATTTACATCTACGGACTTCTGAACCGTTTTCTTACCAATATCATAGTCGATTTGGTATCGTCTAATGTCCCATGGCATTTTCCACGTGTATCTTTTTCTACAATGAATGTTTTGGTATGTGTTTGTTATGACCATGTCATATTGTTTGCGGAAATCTACATATCGGTCTCCCTTTTCGGTTCTAGTGCCCAATCCATAGGCTCCTACTTCTTTCCCGTCAGCACCTTCACCTACAACAGTGTTCCAGTCTCCTATTATTATTAAGTTGTCACTTCTTTTCACTAATTTACAGAGTACTCGAGTCCTGCATACATTTTTTCTATCTCGTTGTCATCTGCTTCTGTTGTTAGAAAGTATACTTGAATTATTACGATATCGCTGGGTAAGGCTTTAAGTTTTATCATTACAAGTCTGCCATTGTAGGCTATCTTATTTATCACTTGTTGGTCTCATTTCTTTCTGGTTTTTCTCTTCCAAAGTAAACAACACGGTAATCATCAGACCTGAGATCTCCATTTCCTGAACTTTAATATTCTCTAACTTTCCAGTACTTAACATAGTTCTCACGTTCCACGTTCCGATAGTTCGCCAAGGATTTGTTTCTTCTACTGCCGAGACAACTGATAATTCCAAATACATCTGGTCTAGAATCTTACATCTCATCGATTCATACTGCTTACTGGGATTTTTAATATGGTGATATCCTTCTCCTTCCACATTGCAGTTGACGAGCCGGTATTTGTAATATTTCCAAACTGCATTCGTAAAATCCTTCCATTGTCGTTAGTTCTCCTGCAGAACTCGCCAATGTTCGGTTACTTTTTATCCGTATCTAATACGGATACTATTTGTTATTTTTGTGATTTGAATTTAATTCCCTACATTGTGGCAGTTACTATAACTAGTGTCTTGTAAATTAAGTTCGTGAGAAATACTATTAAAAAATAATAGTAAATCAACATTTTTAGTAAAATATTATTTTTATAAAATATTAGTAAAACATTTATGTACTTGAGCAATAAAGTTTAAAATGTTGATAGGAACACATAAATGAAATATACCAAAAAAGAGAATTATGAATATAATTTTATGTAAGTGCATATTTTTTTTAATAGGTTTCGCCTTCATATTACGTCAATAAAACATTCACTCATTCATACGTTAATACTGTGAATAGTTTAATAACCTATAATGAGAGAGAAATCAAAATTAGCGATAAAGAACGTACAATTCTGACAACCCCTATTCAGACTTATAAAGACACTAAAGACCGCAATAAAGTTTTTAATAAATTTGACAAGAAAATAAAAGATATTAAATGTACTTGCTCATTAATCGTGAAAACGAAACTGGCGTACTTGTCCAATATTCTGGAAGGCTTGCAAAATGGCGGCGCTATAGAAGTTGCAAAAGATAAATTAATCGAATTAAAAGAAGAAGCGGGTCTTATGATCCTGTTGTTTCAAAAAGGCAATGTCAAAGCAGGTAAGTGGTTTTGGAGTTATTATTTCAAAATCATGGCAATAATAGAATACGAAAGCAACAAACATTTATTTGCCGAAACTCCATTCGGAGAAGAGGAATTACAAAGCGGTATTTCACATTTTTTACAATACTGCAAGATTAACTATTATCTTCCCAAAAATAAACCAGAGTATGATTTGGTGTCGAAAATTCCCAATGTACCAAATAACATCTTTCAAAAACTTCGTGTGTCTGAAATTATTGCTGTACATTATGCTAACGTCATGCAATACATATCGATTGAATATTTGTATCTAAAACCGTTGTGGGATGATCACGAGTTATTGTTTGGGGAAATAACAGGCTCAACCGTAGAATGGAGGCCAACAATAAGACGCCACGCAGACGAAGTGAGCAAAACCAAAGAATACATTAAAACCCGCGAATGGGTATCAAAGCCGTTCGGACACCTTAGTTACCACAAGTTGATTAAACAAATTATCAGTGTGAGGATTTACACCGTTCTGTGGGTAATGTTGGTAATATTCAACAAAGAAATGCCTCAATTAGATCTGTTCCGCTTAAAAATTATAAACATGGAGGCAAATCAGACAATTATTAAATTACAAAAATGTATGCACTATACCGAATCTTTGTTTTTTGAGTTAGTTGCAGGAATTAAGGGTGCAATGCACGAAAACCCATTAAATTTTGATAGCATTATAGCTGGAATATCGAAGAGAGTTAAAGACATTCTTGTTGAGTTGAATGGGAGAAGTTCAAATGGAAGCGATTGGATCAGTGTTAATATAAACGGAGACTTTACCTATGATATGATAATGGAATTTCTTCAAGAATTGAGCAACAACTTTAGTCAGTTAAATGAAAAGTTAACGATTTTGAACTATGAGCTTGCATTAAATATTCTGGTCGAAGGAAATTGATGATATTGGGGATAATGACCAAATAATGTATCTTGGTCAGTTGGTCAGTCAAATCCTATTTGGTCATTCATTTCCACTTCTATTAAATCCTCTAAATCTTTTTCGGGTTCTTTATTATTTTCATTACTTTCTTTGTATAATATGTCTAATGATTTTTTTTAAATTTTATCTAAACCACAAAAATCATATTATCTAATATACATAATGATTATTTTAATATTGTTTTTATAAGTTATTTGTTGGGTGTAAGAAATTGATGTAGTAAAGGAAAATATCCAAATTATGTATTTAACTTTGCACATGTTATGTACTGTGCACATTTTATTGTCATGATTTTCAAATTTTATCTAAAATACAAATCTTATTTTTTATTTACATATTTAAGGTTTTATTGTTATAAAATTACATACAGAAAGTCTCATTTAAGCATAAAAAGTATACTCTGTAAAAGTAATCCAGCTTGCATGCAATAGAAAACTTTTAGCGTTTTCCTGAACGATTTCATACAATTTAATGACTATTTATAGTTGATTAATTTATTAAATCTAATTAATTAATTTTTTTTGATAATCTAAACTATATTAATTAAATTTGTTTAATTATTTTTGTCTTTTTAACTAAAGCTATTGTTATTTTTTTAATTTACTTCTGTTTTTTTCTATTCCAAATATTTTAATAACGATGTAATTGCTCAACTAATTCTGTTTTTTTTTCATTACATTTCTATTGCATGTAATTTATAAAAAAAAACTGACCAAAAAGCTTAGCAGATACATTTTAAGCTCTTTTAGCTTCGATACATTGTATTTTTTAAGTACAATGTTTGGTTATTTTTGCCTTTGATAGCATACCTATGCTCTCTGCATGTCCGGCAAAAATATATGTATGAACCTTCACCAATATTTCTGCCAATTTTCTTTTTTGTTTCGTATATTATAACTTTAAAAGGTTCTTCAGTAATCAGAAAATTAGTACGTTTTCAATTTATATAGGAATTTGTTTTATTAAAATATGTTTTTTTTTTTTTTTAATTGTGTTGTTTAGCACCCGTTTTACGACTATGAACGTATTCGTTGAATGTCTAAGGCCATATTTACATGATACATGAACACATTTTTATAAGCGTATTTTTGTCATAAAATAGCCAAATTTAATCATTTATTACTTATTGTAAATGTTGTTGAAAAAAAATGTTTTTGTCATTTTTATTTTTTGTGAGATATTTTATAACATTTAAAAGTATTATGCGGACGATAAATTTAATCCACGAAAGCTTCATTACATTCATATGAAAAATTGTTCAGTTATCACAAAAATAGTATGTTCTCAATTTATTTAAATAGTTAAGGAAATACATTTATTACCATTTAATTAACTGTCATGTTGAATACCTAGTATCTTTTATACAAAACAATTCATGTTCACTTCTTCACTCAAAACTAATTTTTAATTAATGAATCAAAAAACTAAGAACTTATACCTTTTATATTAAAAAGACCATACATATCTTGGTGATAATTTTTCTTTGAAATTGTTATTATTGGTTACACAATACATATACGTCGAGGCCTCTATGTCATGAGTCACGATATGTCGAGGCCTTTATCCGGATTATGAACGTGATCGATAGTATAGCCATTTCGATGTTCTGGAGAGTATGTGAAGTATTGAAAAAGTCACGAAAATCGATAAGTGGCATTTTAATATGGCACGGGGGAGCGTTTAATAACTCTCCGAAACAACATTTTATCTAGTATCTTCTAATATCTATCCAATATATAAGTTATTGACTGAGCTATAGTTAACCAATCACCCGATATATATATATATATATATATATATATATATATATATATATATATAATATATATATATATATATATAAGGTGCCTAAAATACTAGGGGTACAAGTTACATTTTATTGATATCGAGAAAATCAAGCTCAAAGTTAACATCCATATGGCGTTTTCGTTTGGGGGGTAGATGATTTGCTACCAGATCGCAGCAAATAATGAATAATTCACTTATATATCTTTACCGCCAAATAAAATGGACAACTTGTAGCTTAGCTGTGGTCAGATTTCTTATAAATGTCACTTACACCCCTAGTGTTCTAAGCGCCTCATATGTGTTATAGTGAAAACAGGCAAATCAATATAAAATTAAAAATAGTTTACTTTTATTTAATTTTGTATTGTTTACCAAGACTGTGACGTCATTTATTTTATGAGTGTGTTGTTTATGAAAAAAACAAAAAAATCATTTTCCCTCTTCCAATCATGAACATAGGGAACTGGTGTATTTTCATGTGGGGTGAGGTCTAAAGAAAAGTCTGGGAGGTCTATAGCCCTCTAGCCCTTATTCTACGCATATGACCATTTTCGTTGAATGACTAAGACTAAGCAATTTAAAAACTTTAAAAATACGAAGAAAAATCGATTTGTTCAATTGTTTTATTTCGAACTATATATGTCTAAGTATGAGGTAAATGCCATAAGTCACGATATGTAAACTAGACTATTTTTATTTTGTCTGGATTTTATCATACAATTATAACTTATAAATACGTTAAACAAACAAAATTGTTTGCTAAAGATGTTTCAAGTGTCTAAATCAAAATTTGGTTACCAATGTAAACCGTTTTTCCTAGCACTTCAATAATTCAGGTACATTATCACAATTCCATTTTGACTGGTTGCACTTAAGTAGTAAAACTTTTTAAAAATGACCACACACAACTGTATTGTTTTGTCATTATATTTTATACTATCAATCAAATTTATGATGGTTGAATCAACAAAAAAAGTAAGCGTATTTTGTTTTCCACAATATTAAAAGTTTTACAAACTCATAGTTTAGCATAATATACATCTATCGCAACCAAAACCCTCTACTTGATTCCGTGTATAAGGGCTAGGTAAAAAAAAATATTCTTTTAGCACCATAAAGTTTAAATGTCATATTGTATTGAGTTAAGTTAAGTAAACCGAAAATATTTCTCAATGTTTTAGTACTATACTTGGCATAAATATTTTTATAAGGATTTGTATTCTTAACGTTTAGTACGCCTAAAATAAGAAAAGCACTATATAAATCAACGTTTTTAGCCTTTCTTACACTAAAAAAAAAAAAATGTTTTTGCTAAACTATTGTAATATAACAGTAATGACCGTGATGAAGTGATTTTCTGAGGTAGAAAATGACTATAAAAAAAACTGTATTGTTAACGAATTTCATATTTCAATATTTTATTTTACAAACGTAAATGTATGAATAGTAATATAATATATTTATTGTATTGGTTACTATTTATTTTGTTTTAGTAGTCGACGTGGATCAACGATGCTATTAGTTTTTTAATGGTGTGATTTTTTTGTGTCTTTGTTCATTGTAACTTTTTTTATTCTGAACAAATTCTTTCTAGTAGCAACTCCATAAATCACAAATTTCATCTTGTCGGTACTTTCGGGAGGGGGGGCAAAAGAAAACATACGAGTTTTAATGATTCAAATTTTACTGATTCAAATAAATTTCGAGTTGAAATTTATAAGGTATATTTATTTTATATGCCTCTACACATCATTAGTCTCAAAATGTATCAAATCATTACAACATATTTATGGACATCTATTTAAAGTGACCCTAGTATGTTTTGAGAACTCAGTACTAGTTTTTACCTAGCCATTTTTATAACAATGTGAAGTGTTTTTGTTGTGATATAATTTATTTGATTTATAACTGTAATGACTGTAATAAAGTGATTTTCTGAGGTAGAAACGTTTTGTAAAATAAGTACATAAGAAGTACTAATAAATAACAAATACTATAAAATCCACTTCATTTGTACAGGTTTAAACGTGCATAAAACTAACTTAATACGTTCACGAACAAAGAACGACCTATACACGACTACACAATAATGTTAAAAAAGATTGTTCACTCGAGGCTGTAACAAAATAATTAAATATAGGGCTCTATAAATGGCGCGCAAAAAACAGTATGACCGTCTGATGATAAATTGATTGTTTTTCATATTCGAGTGAAACAAAATGTTTCTAACGACTTCACCATAAGTGTTACAAAAATAAAATAATGTATAACTTATATAACGTGTTTATGATTCACTGCTTTTTTTACTCTACGTGACAATTGATATTTATTTAATCTTTATGTATTAATCAATAGTACTGTTTTAATCTATACATTGATTTTTTGGGTTTTATTAAACCATTGAACTTCTCTTCGCTTATGCTTACATACTTTATACGTATTGCGACAAAATTTAACAAAAAAGCAAAATTTAATTTATATATACATATATTATAAGAACATATATTTTATTTTATTTTTTAGATTTCGCCGTCATATTACGTCAATCAAGCATTCACTCTTCCATACGTTAATACAGTAAATAATTTGATAACCTACAATGAGCGGGAAATCAAAATTATTGAAAAAGAAATTATAACCATAACAACTCCTATTCGGACTTACAACGACACCAAAGGCCGCAATACGGCGTTTGATAAATTTGACAAGAAAATCGAAGACATTAAATGTACTTGCTCAGTAATCGTGAAAACGAAACTGGCGTACTTGTCGAATATTCTGGAAGGCTTGCAGAGTGGCGGATCTATAGAAGTTGCAAAAGATAAATTAACCGTGTTAAAAGAAGAAGCAGGTCTTATGGTCTTGATGTTTCAATTAAGCCAAGCAAAAGCGGGTAAATGGTTTTGGAGTTATTATTTAAAAATCATGGCGATCATTGAATACGAGAGCAACAGAAATTTCTTTGGGGATCCTCTTTTCGCAGAAGATGAATTACAAAGCGGTATTACAAATTTCATAAAAAATTGCAAGGATAATAAATACCTTCCTAGAAATAGAACAGAGTCTGATTTAGTGTTGAAAAATTCCAATGTATCAATTGGCATCTTTCAAAAACTTCGTGCGACTATGACTATTGCGTATAACGCCATGCATAGCATATCGATCGAATATTTGTATCTAAAACCGTTATGGGATGAACAAGAATTATTGTTTAGTCAAATAACCGGCTCAGCCGTAGAATGGAGGCCAACGATAAAACGGCACGCAGTCGAAGTGAATAAAACCAAGGAATACATCAAAAACCGCCAATGGATATCGAAACCGTTCGGACACCTTAGTTACCACAAGTTGATTAAACAAATCATCGTCACCAAAGCGTACATCTTTCTGTGGGTAATGTTGGTAATTTTCGATGAAAAAATTCCCAACATGGATGAAATCAGCTTTAATACTATTTACGCGCAGTCAATTAATACAATAAATACGGTATTCGAATTCATGTCATACACCGACACTTTTTTATATGATATAGTATCAGAGTATCATTGGACCATGCCTGAAGACACAAATCTGGGTAACCTCATAGCTAGAATATCGGAAAAAGCCAAAGATAATTTAGTCGAGTTAAACGGGAGGAATTCAAACGGAAGTGATTGGATCCGTATTAACGTGAACGATGAATTAAGCAATGATAGGACGATGAAATTTCTCAAAGAATTTGTCGATTACTTTAAACAGTTAAAAGCTAAGTTAAATCCTTTTTATTATGTGCTTGCAATGAACCTTCTGAGCGAAGGAAACTAATGTAATTTATTTTCACGGCTAAATCATGTATCTAACTTCGCACATTTTGAAATACATTATATTGCAATTTTTTTTAGAAATTTATCTAAAATATAATTTGTATTATTTACTGCACATAATGACCATTTTTTAATTACACATTAAATATTGTTAACTTGACTGTAAAACTTATTTGGAATGCTAAAAATAGTTTTAGCCCACATATCAAAGTCCGCATACGGTGTAAAAAAATCCCTTACCTTTATCACTGTTAGATGCATAATAACAATTACAATTATTTGGCCACAAAATAAAAATTCGTATATTATTATTAATATATTATCAATATTTTCCTTAACCTTAAAAGTATGTATGTATAATATGTATATATATACAGCGGATCCACTTATCGTGAAACACTCAACATCTCATTGGGTTTAATTAATAATTTTTTTTTTTTTTTTAACTTTCATATTCTAAGTGATCTCATTTCACTGTTATGTAAACGTAATTCAATACTATTGTAATCCAATACTATTGTAATCGATTTCATGAAAATCTGTTTCAACTTTCAACATTAAAACCGTATACTTCATTAGTCGTTGGCTGATTTCAGGTAAGCCTTAAACAAGTTATTAAATTATAAAATGGATACTCAATCATTGTTTGATATGTTTTGTTTTAGATAACTACTTATCAAAGTTGTGATATTTATCATTTGCTTATAAAAATAGTTTAAGGAAAACAAACCGCACAATAAGGAATTTCAACAAATAAATATCCAATCTAAATCAATGTATTTATATTTTGTTATCTGGAAGACTCAGAGGACCCGTACACAATAGTAAATCATTTAATTTAATTAACTCTCGGTATATGTTTACCATTCCACAAGTCTATTTTAATATGACAAAGACTGTAAGTATTACCAAAAAGTAGTATGGCAGTATACTTTGAAGTCAATCTATAACAATATAATAATTGTCGGTACCAAGATATTCACTACTTCTGTAAGTGTTACATTTGTACCAAAATTTTAAACTTTTAATTTTTTTTTAATAATCTACCTTGAACAATTGATGTAATTTACCAAAATAATCTTCTTACAACTGTATACATGCTAATTGCTTGCTTAGTTTATTTTTTAAAATAACAGTTTGAGATTACCTATGTTGAATAGTTTAATAATAAACATAAATAGATTTCTAATAAGTTACTAAAAGTTGTTTAATATTTTTTTATTGTTTTAAGAGATGGTATTTAATTTAGTTCAATATGTTTAGACCTTGCCCGATAATATGATTTAATCATACGGCATACTCGTACTTGGTCATGCAGTTTTGAGCTAGTTAAATATTGTCTCTTAAACAATTTTAAACAGTGTTAAAATTGTTTTAAAATAGTAGAAAGTAATTTAAGAGATTACTCTAACAAGGAAATCTCAAACAAAAGTTCTGTAAAACACTTAACTTGTAAAAAATTTTACTCTTGGTTTTGTTAAATGAAATCATGACTAATAAGTTTATATGTTTGTATTAATATTGTTTTTGTATTATAGAATGTATTAGTACTAATTCCTGCCTAGATGTTATTTATAAGACTTTCATAAACTATACATGTATTTCCACTATGTGTACAAATTTAAAAAAAAATGTTAATAACTAAAACTTATGTTGTTGAATTGTATGTATATCTACTGTAGAAAGTACAGAAAAATGTTGACAAATTAACTGGAAAGTCAAAATTAAATTTACAAACTTTAAAATAAAGGTTTTTATAAATGTATATTTGAAAATTAACCCATTCCATTATTGACTATAATTTCAATTTTTTTTTTTGTTGAGAAAAATTTAAAAGGACCATTAACATTATAATTATCTATATGATGACTAAATTCAATAAGAAACATTGATAATATATATTAATAATTAGAAAAAAATAAAAACTTGTATTGTTATTAAATATTAACACTATAGGATTTGTAGATACAACTAAATATTAAAAACAATAGAAATGTTGAAAAGTGTTTGAGAATATACCATAAAAATATTTCTTAAAGTAGATTTTTAAATAGTAAGTATTAAATATTATTCAATATACTTTAAATAAATATATTGATAGAATATTAAATATTATTTAATATTCGTTTTCTAAAATCAATCAAGAAAGAATAATTGTTTTTAATTTTTGATTGCTACAATAACACCCAGCATGATACGATTAAGATGTATAAATATTACTCTATCAAATAAACTGAAATATTTAACTTATGTATGAATACTAAATAGTTAACAGTCATTCATTTATTAACATAATTGTTATTTATTAATATAAATTTAATTTTTGTAACTTAATGTTGAATATAATAACAATGTTATTTGTTCAAACCATGAACTAAGATATACCTATCTTAGTTATATCTTAGTTCATGGTTCAACCTCAAATATTGTATTCATTTTTTTAACATCATACTAATTAGCATACAGAGTCTTGTGATTTCATGGACCACGTGATTTTATATGATATACTAAAACTATGAAAAAATGACTTATGTATAACCCATTTTGGTTTTTATCATAGAATAATATTTTATGTTATTGTATTTTTCCCTCTTCGGTGTAAAAATTTAAGGAGTTAACTTGAAACTCAAGCAGCAACCTAGATAATATTATTTTTAATTACATGTTAAGTTATTTTTAAAAAGACTTCAGTATTGAAATTGATGTTTATAACATCAATCAAAAGTCACAGCCACATGAAAATTGTAATACTTATAAGTGTCATAATACGCTTCGATCCACGTCCTCGGTGATTATGGTTATAATTGAAATGGCAGTTATATTTAATATAACATATTAGTATGTCATACTAAGTTAAATCTTGTTATATGACATCATATTTAAAAAGGTAAAAATATTATTTTAAGGTTCATGTAAGGAACACATTAAATGCTTCCATGATGGTTATAATGTTCTATAGCATCAAACTATGTGTGTTTCTATACAGTATGACAGTGGTGACAATATATACCTACAGTTTATAACTTTTTTTTTATTCTACAAGCTACTATTTGTTGTATATAAATATATCTATTTTATTTTATTAAAAAAAAAAAATTATTATGCATGTATGGTACACATTGCCAGCGAATTGTCACAGAAAATGAAAAGTTAAGTAAACAAGAATTACAAGTTAATTAAATACTTTTTTATTATGTAGAAGTTATACTACCACCTCATTTCTCAACAAAATTGATTGACACAATATTAGAATACTAATTCGTTTGTAGCCAATAGTAAAAATGCAGGTACCCATTACTCTGTATTACATGATTTATGTGTACACTATCATTAGAACTGAATAAATCAACGAAATAGAAAATTAAGCAAGACAAAATGGTACCTGCCAAAAATAATGCTTGTGATATTGCCATATTTTGCAGAGTTTTCATGTGATTAGGGCTACATTTTCACGGCTTATTGATGTAGGCTACTAATATATTTATTAAGAAATACTAATTGTCACTTATGTTTAAAAAATGAAGTGTATAAACACAGAATTATTAACATTTTATTTCGAAAAAATAATAATATTCTTTATCAATTCAGTAGTGTATAATAAACAAAATAATAATATCCCATAAGTATGAAATGGTCAACCGCAAATAATAGGTACATTAGTCTAGAAAAAAATTTGAGAACTTATGGTTATATATAATAAAAATCCTTAACCATAAAAATATGGTTTTTATGGTTAAGGGTTTTTATTATTATTTTATAGGTACATTAGTTCATTATCTATGGTAACAGCTTTATTATGTAGGGACCTATGGGCTATGACCGTGGGAACTTATAACCGAATGCCCAGTGGATGAAAAATAGATTCTATAAATTGTCTAACAGTGATTATGGTATCTTCCAATAGCATCTACGTAAAAGCGTATACGCGGAATGCCGTCCTCCCGTCCAATCTTGACCATTCAAATGTATGTAGTTATGTAACTGCATATTATCCAAAATTGAAAATTCAGGTATATATATTTTAATATAAAATAGCTCTTGATAATTTTAATAAAAAAAATAAGTGTGGCTATTTGAAAATCAGACGTTGCTATCGAAAGAACTATTTTGGGAGAGGGGTAAATACAAAAAAAAAATTGAAAAAATTGAAATCACGTTGTATAAATACACTGTGAAAAAAAAACTTAATTATCAATTAAACCCAGTGAGATATTGAGTGGTTCACGATAAGTGGATCATCCTGTATAAATATATTGTTTATTTTTTGTTTTGTGTTTGGTTAACTTTGGCCAAAAATACTTTGCGCGAGGTCAAACTAAAGAACAACGGCAAAGAAATCTCTGAAATTTCATTTCATCGATTAACGGCAGATAACTTAATTTAATTTGATGAGTTGGTTTTTGTTTGTGCATTTATAATTTACTATCAATTGAGTCTATAGTGAAATTTTTTTAATTTAATTTGAATCTGTTCACTTAAATGCATTAATTTTTTTGTAGGTACTTTTTGAATTGCTTTACATATTTTTAAAATAAATAAATGCATAATAACTATTATAAATTATTGCAAATTTATATTTTTCGTATTCATTAAAGTATCAAACAATTAATGTACTACCTATGTATATTGCTACAAGTGTAACAAATCATCCGTCAGTTCGGTCTTAACCAGTAGGTACAGTTCAAAATAAGCACAGTTTAAATCAGTACAGTCCAAGCTAGTACATTATAAACCAAGCTCCATTAAAAATTAGCATAGTGGTTTAAGAGGGGTATCATGTTTTTAAAAGTGATTTAATTACTTTCAAGCGCTTTGATGCGAATCTGTACACGGTATAACCTAGTACAGTATAAAACAAGTGCAGTCTAAATCAGTGTAGTTCAAACCAAGTATATTTTAAACGACTGCTTAGCTGGTACGATCAAGTACTTAATAGCTATTGAAATCCAAAGAAGTCAAGACTGTTTAGGCCAGCTCGACTAAAAACCTTCTCACCTAAAACTACCACGTTTAACCGCACTGTGCACCAGACCGTGGACCTTTGACACTTTAACAGACAAGATTAACCCGCTTTCTGATAAAACAGCACATAATAAATTCAGTGAGAACTTCAAAGATAGTTAAACGCAAGGCTGCTGATACTTCCAAGGTGCCAGTGGCGGTTTTCCCGGGGTGGCAAGGGAGGCGGTGCCTCCCTTGAAAATTAAGGAAACTATGTACTTAATATTGTTATTATGATGAGATATTTTGGTTTACAATAAATATTTTCAATCGAAAAATGTATGTGAACAATAATTGTTTTTGAAAGCGAAAACAAAAATTTAAGAATTTGAAATAACGTCTCTCCGTATCAGCGGTGACCGTCTGGATGCAACGGCCGCCGTCCGCCGGCCGCTGCCTGTTGTTACACACGTAGCATAAGGGCAGCCGGCGGAGGCGGCTGCCGCTAATATCTCACGTTATGTTGTTGTGTTCACAACATACACACACACACACATACATAAAATAATACGAACAGCGCATGCGCAGTTCTCTGCGAGAGGCGACACAAAAATATTGCCTTTGTGGGCAACTGACCGATGATCGTGTTTATCTTGGGGAAGAAATGGGGCATAGACATTCAGCATGTACATCAGCACCGACACTGCCAACAACAAAACGCCATTTCCCATTATCACTAAATCATTTATCAGCAGTCGCAATTTGATATCACTATATTTTTTAATTAATTCTGATACCGGTTTACTATTTGGCGTTTTATTTAGTTTTCTTAAGTTATTAGTTAATATATATTATTATACTTATTAGCTTTATTTTTTTTTTTTTCAAAATGAATCCTGTATATGTCAGTATAATGGTTATGAAGCAACATCCATACAGAAAATCGTTTGCGATTACAATTTCATCTTTTGTAAATTGTATTTACATATGTTTTTATGATTATACATTTATCTTAAGTTCAAACATTTTAATGATAATTATTTTATTAGATGACCGGTAATGCGATTATAACTAATAACTAGGATAATAAGCAAAAGTCTTCTGTTACAGTTAAAAAAAGGAAGTATACCAGTATGAAGAAATTTTAGGTGTTGGGGTTTTGCGCTTTTTTTATCAATGAGGGTACAAAGTTGTTGCCTCCTCAACAATTTAATGCCAGAACCGCCACTGCAAGGTGCACAAGGCTATTGGAACTTCCAAGAAACCTACGGTTGAATTATTGCTGCATGATATTGCAAGGCTGCAGTTGTATAAATAAAATAAAATAAATAATGTTGGATGAGAGAAATTAGATATATAATAACTTTTAAATTTGCGTTATGAATAAATTTTCATAAGCACTAGGCAGATATCTCATAAGGAATATGTTATTTAAACTGCGAGAAAAAGAATATGGGATTCTTCGGGCAGAGTCTTACTTCGCCAACTGGGTTGTTGTAGAAATGCAAGAGCAATGCACGAAGACTAGACGACGGATGTCTTGTTATAAGCGATTTTATGGGGTGTAACCGGATGTTTCGTCCTCGTCATTGAAGTCCTGACTCCTGTGGAGGGGACATATTATAGTGTGTGCTGATTTGTCTGGTTGGATTCCTTACGGGTTTCTATTTAGTGTATATGACTCACGTTTACTGTAGTAGCCAGTAGGTATAATTGCATTTTTACACGTCATATATTAGTACATTAAATTTATTATGTGCGGTTTATTCTTATTAATAACTTATTTACTAGTATTAGTTAGTTTCGACAAACATTGTGTACATCTGATCATGAAAGACGGGTTTACAGCATATGCATACAAACATATGACGTCATGGTTTTAGTAATCAGTACAAAATTAAATGCGGTATGTTAGAATATACAATTTTTATTTTGTCTAAACGTCTGGATTTTACCATTCAGTTATAATTTATAATTACGTTATACAAATACAAATGATTGCTAAAGATGTTGCCAGTGTCTGAAACAAAATTAGGTTACCAATGTAAAACGTTATTTCCAATAATTTCGCTACATTATTATAATTCTATTTTGAAAAATTTAACTTAAGTAGTAAGTCTTTTTCAAAAATGATTGCACACAACTGTATTTTTTGGTCATTTTATTTCATACAAACAGTCAACTTCATGATGATTGAATCCACAAGCAAAGTAAGCATAATTTATTTTCCACAATATGGAAAATTCGTTTTTACACACTTATAATTTAGAAAGTCCAACATTTTTTCTAGTTGGTCCCATCCAGCAATAGCGTTAAATCAAAATATCAGCTAAATACCCCCCTCCCTCCCCCATCTTATCATTTAAATGGTAAAAGGTTGTCAGTAATAAATAGATTTAATATATACACCTTCTCTCTTCTTCTTTTCTAAAAGCCAAACCTTGTCATAGCGAAAAAATAGACTTCCACTCTTCTCTCTTTAATGCTAGAGTCTTCATATGTGAATACCCGTTGCATCCAGCCATTCCAATCATCTCTCCTATGAATGTCTTCTTCGGTCTTCCTCTTCCTTTGCGTCCATTGATTCTTCCTTCCATTATGTTGGTTATGAAGGGGTTATGTCTCATTAAGTGTCCTACAAGCTTTCCGCTTCTTAATCTAATGATGGATAACAAAACTCTCTTCTCTTCTACTATTTGGAGAATTTCTTCATTGCTCTTCCTTTCAGTCCAACTAATACGAAGTAATCATAACACCTATAGTAACAAATTCCCTCCAACAAATTTTATGCTTTATATCCTCAAATTGAAATCTTTAACTAGGTACGGATTTTATAAAAATTGGTAGTATTGCCACTTTTCCAGTGTTATTAATTCTATTTATTTCCATTTTGTTTTGGTTATCATCTGATGCCCAATGATGGTCCATTGATTACTTTTATTGATGAAATACGATTACTATTTCTATTGTTGTTGTTATTATAATTAATACTCATACGATTGTTGTGAGCACACGACATATGTGTGACCCAAGATCAGATATAACGAGAAGTGTCAGTTTTATACTAATGATACGTTCTAAATTTAATTTAACTAATTTATTTATTGAAATCCTAGGGATTGTGATTCTAGGAGGAAATTAAAATATTATCTAGATTATACAGCAGAAAAAACTGGTTCTAACCATATACAACGTGAAAACAAACTATTGAGTAGTAGGCACTTTTAGAATAGAACAGAGAATATTCTACGACTACGAGTGTGCACATGACGATTGACACAAGCGGAATAGAAAATTAATCTTAATTTAAAATGCTAATAAAATATTTATGAACTTGACAAATAAATTAATTTTGAAACTCCCCTAGCAAAAGCTTTGCTTTTAGGGAGTGCGGCAATATTGTAATTAATATTATTAAAGTTAATTATATTTTGTATTATATTGATACAAAAAATGTATTATTATTAAACAAAAAAAAGAAAAATAATATCCAAAACTGGTTACCGACAATTCAATAATTTTAATACATTTTACATAGTTCTAAATGTTTATAAACATGTATGTATGTGAGCTGTACATCAATTTTATTTTTACAGGTTTCGCCGTCATATTACGTCAATCATACATTCCCTCTTTCATACGTTAATGTAGTGAATAACTTGATAACCTACAATGAACGGGAAATCAAAATTAGTGAAAAAGAAATTACAATTTTAACAACTCCTGTTCAGACTTACAGCGACACCAAAGGCCGCAAAACGGTATTTGATAAATTTGACAAGAAAATCGAAGACATTAAGTGTACTTGCACACTAATCGTGAAAACGAAACTGGCGTACTTGTCGAATATTCTGGAAGGCTTGCAAAGTGGCGGATCTATAGAAGTTGCAAAAGATAAATTAACCATGTTAAAAGAAGAAGCAGGTCTTATGGTCTTGATGTTTCAATTAAGCCAAGCAAAAGCGGGTAAATGGTTTTGGAGTTATTATTTAAAAATCATGGCGATCATTGAATACGAGAGCAACAGAAATTTCTTTGGGGATCCTCTTTTCGCAGAAGATGAATTACAAAGCGGTATTTCACATTTTTTAGAATACTGCAAAGATAACAAATATCTTCCCAAAAATAAACCAGAGTGTGATTTGGTTTCAAAAGTTCCCAATGTACCAAATAACATCTTTCAAGAACTTCGCTCGTCATCAATTATCGCTGTAGAATATGTTTACATCATGCAATACATATCGATTGAATATTTGTATCTAAAACCGTTGTGGGATGATCACGAGTTATTGTTTGGGGAAATAACAGGCTCAACCGTAGAATGGAGGCCAACGATAAGACGGCACGCAGTCGAAGTGGATAAAACCAAGAAATACGTTGAAAACCGCCAATGGATACCAAAACCGTTCGGACACCTTAGTTACCACAAGTTGATTAAACAAATTATCAGTGTGAGAGTATACACCTTTCTGTGGGTAATGTTGGTAATATTCAACAAAGAAATGCCTAAAATGGATGTGCTCCAATTAACAATTTTGTATTGGAAGGCATTGCGAACAATTAATATGGTCCAAAGTTTTATGCACTATACCGAAACTTTGTTTTTTGATATAGTAGCTGAGTTTCGCTGTGCAATGAATGTCAACCAAAACAACTTTGATAGCATTATAGCTAGAATAGCTGTAAGAGTTAATGACATTCTAGTTGAGTTGAATGGCCGTAAGTCAAATGGCAGTAATTGGATTAGTATAAATATAAACGAAGAGTTTACCCATACTATGATATTGGAATTTCTTCAAGAATTTGAAAATAATTTTAATATGTTAACTAAAAAGTTAACGATTTTAAACTATGAGCTTGCATTAGGTATTCTGGTCGAAGGAAATTAATGTTTTTGGGGATAATGACGAAATAATTTATCTAGCATTGTATTTACATACCCATTTCGTAGGCTAGTGAAATCCTATTCATTTTCATTTCTAATAAATCTTCTAAATATTTTTTGCTTATTTCCTTATTTTAATTACATTTTTAGAATTTGTCTGAGTAATAAAAACAATCTTACATAAAAAATATTTTAATATTGTTTTTTTAATTATTTGAATGCCTATAAAATAAATTAATAACTAATTTTATTTGTCTAACATAGCCAAATTTATGTAACTATTTCATTTTATATTGAATAAAACTGTAATTTATTTTCTCTTTTATCGATTAATGACCAAATATATGAATAATTTCGCATTGTACGATTGTTATTTATTTAACTATTAACCTAAGAAATTTCTGGTCAATTTATTAAAAACGAATTAATGGCTCAACTAATGTTGTGTTTTTCGCTTTATTTCTTTTGTATGTAACACATAAAAGCTCTCTGTGTGGGTCCGGGGTTAGAAAAGGTCCACAGTAACTCCTGCTTATTGTAAGAGGCGATTAAAAGGAGGTAGCGGAGGGTAGCAGCAACCGCTACTACCGACCATTGGCGAGTTTTGTAGCAGAACTAACGGCAATGGAAGGATATGGTGGAGGCAGCTTGAAGATAATTCAAGTAATGGCTCACCAACTGCAATGCAAAAAGCGAGAGGAAACTACTGCATTAACTTCCTGAGGATAATAATGAAATGATGATGATTGTAGAGGTAAAGAGTCCCCCATTCGGATCTCCGGGTGGGGACTGCCAATACAAGGTCGTCAAAAGAGAGGACGAAGAGGAGAATTTCATCATTCAACCAATCTACGGATTGAAAAAAAAAAACATAAAAGGTAAACTGGCCTATAATCGTGAGGTCTACTTTGTTAGTATGTTTTTATTTATAAAATACAATAGGACAGGAAATCTTGTTCGGTCTTTTGAGCCTCTAAGAACGTACCTTCGATCTCTGCAAAAAATAGTCCGACAAAATAGGATGTAGAACTTTACCACCCAATTTAATTAATACTTTTGACCGTTTATTTACATAAATATTTGAATGAATAATGGGGATTTAATTGCGCCTATTAGGTGATGTAACTCTCAGATTGTAGTGACGTTCAATTTTATTTTAAGTACTAATTGCGTTGGACCTTGATATTAGTTCAAGTTTTACTAGGAAATTATCAGTATTATATTATATGGTGATATATTATGTAATAAATTAAATATTAAAGTACAAAATGCAATAAATATTTAACAACATAATTTTTGAAAAAAATATTATTATTTTACTTAAATTAATATAATATAATTTTAAATTAACTACTAATGTACTTTCTTTTTTTTTTTTTTTTTTGTGTGTGTGTGTGTGTGTGTGTGAAATTAATGTACTAACATATGACGCTGTATAATTACTATATTAAAATAGTAGAAAATAATAATACTATTCGCTAAACAACCGTGAGTAGGTAATATTAGGTTTTGGTAGGAAGGTAAACCTTGATGATTTGACATCATTAGATGTAGTAAAGTAGGTACTTAAACGAATCAAATCATACCAATACTGTAGAGGAACTATCTGTTTGTAAGAACATTAAAGTAACATCGGTGCATGTGATTATACATAAGTACGACACATTTTTGGTATTTAAGACCTGTTAGTAAAAGAAGATATACGCTATCAGAGCTCCAAGGAAAAGTATTAATTGATAGGATTAGTATATTATAAACAGATTTCAAGGGGTTTTCATACCCCAATAATACATTCAAAATATATTTAATAATTATTTCTCCAGCACTTTTTAAGACCAAAATATTAAATATAATTTTACAAATTATAATAATTATTGACAAATCAGTATATAATTTAATTTTTATGTAGTCGTATTTTGTGTAGATATTTATTAGTAATAAAACAAGTAATCAAAATGAATTATATTATTTATAACAAAGATAACGGAACTTTTCGTTTTAACACGGTATAAGGTGGTTGCAATTAAAAAAATAATAATAAGATATACTAGGGTTCATGTGTGTTGATACATATCGGCTGAAAATAGTACGAGCCTATTCTAACCTCTAAGAACACTCAAGACAGAACAGACATGACATTAGACATCACCGATAATGTTTATTATTGTGTTCGTTTACCGTTATGACCGACAAGCGAAAGTATCTTGCTTAAGCTAATATTGTAATAGTTGTAACTTTTAAAGTAGGTACTTGCCTAATTTTGCCATTTTATACGCCCAAAATTAAATTTAAAAAAAACAAAAAAAAATGTTTGGGGTTGCCATTTAAAAATCTAAATTTGATATGGTTTTAACCCATAAGGAATGGTATTATATATTTTTTTAAATATATAAACATTTATCCCAACTAATATCTTCTAAGTTATTGACTGGTCATATATAACGTATTGAATTATTAATTAAACTGCTAACTACAAACTATACATTCGCCGATAGGAATAAACCTAGCTCAGAATTTGAATTTGTAGTTCACTGTTCCTCAAAAATCACACAACAGTAGTTTAAAAAGAAAGCTAGACCAAACAATAGCAAAAAGTTACACATTTTCAAAATTCATTACACACGTTATACCACCCCTCTTCCCAAAACGCCTATAAAAATCATGTCACTTGCCCTATAGGCACTGCAACACATTATAGATAGGTATACAAATTATATTAATAATTTACAATTTGTGAAATAATATTAAAATGTAATATTGATAAAATATGTTTTTATGACAATTAAAATAGAATAATCATAAAATATTAATGTTTTGAAATTGATTTGTAAATACGTTGTACAAACAAAATTATTTGCTAAAGATGTTTTAAGTGTCTGAAACAAAATTCCGTTACCAATTTAAAACGTTATTTTCAGTATTCGAATAATTTTTAGCTACATTATTATAATTCCATTTTGACTAACTCCACTTACGTAGAAAATTTTTTAAAAATGATTGGAAACGACTGTATTTTGTGGTCATCATTTTTCATACTAACAGTCAACTTCAAGGCGATTGAATCAACAAACAAAGTAAGCATCATTTATTTTTTATAATCTTATAAATTCCTTTTTACACAATTACAACTTAAAAAATCTCAAAATGTTGCTAGTTGCTCCCATCTAGCAATAGCATAAAAAAAATCAGATAACCAACTCCCCATCCCCATCTTATAGTTTAAATACTAGAAAGTTGACAGTAGTATATAGATTTGATATTTACATCTATAACAACGTTTTGTTCTACTTTGTTCAGTGTATAAAAGGCAGTTCAACAAAATTTGTTTAGTGCCATAACGTCCTGATGTTATATTGTATCAAGTTAAGTGAAGTTATACATATCTTTATATATATATATATATATATATATAAATGAATGTCTGTTTGTCCTTTATGCATTAGTTCACCTCGAGTCACGATGTTTGTCTGCGATGAACTTCGAAACTACTTAACTAATCTTGATGAAATTGTTTACACTGTGTGTAGTTTGATTTAACTTGAGGCATAGGATACGTTAAATAGAAAAAATTGGAAAAGGTGCCCGGAAAATTGGAAAATGTAAAATTTTAGTGAAAGTTTATTCCAATAGATGGCGCTACGTGTACAAATATCACAACTGATAGCTAATCAGCTGACATACGGACGGTTGATAGCTGATCATATTTGTTCATAGTTTCTGGCCAAAATTACATCGTTTCACATTTCAAATTTTATAGTTGCCCATTTTAGTCTAGTTCAGTTTAGTCGAGTTGGGGTTGGGGATGGAGATGAGGATGGATTTGGAGTTTGATAGTAAAATATAATAACAATAATAATATAAACTAATAATTTGTATAATTTGTGAGCACTATGTTTCAATTGTATTTTTAACATTAAATCCCTGGTCAAAAACGTTAAAATAAGTTGTTTTTGTATTTTGGCCACAAAAAAATACAAAAATGTACATATTAATCTTAAGCTTGACCGCTAGATCACGCCACAACCACAAATTTGCAAACTATTCTACAAGCGTCTTGACTGATGGACGTGGAATTGGCCGCTCTCCTGTTCTCCAGCTGGTTGGCCTTATCCTCCGCTTCGATCAGACTCTTCAAGGCCGTCGCTTTGTCCGTTATACCCTTGACAATCTCTTTACTGAAGTTTTTTGACATTTTCATGTCTTAGCTCTGGCACATAACCAAAAAAAGGGTTATTTACTTTGTGTTACCAAAAAAAGCATTACGCAGTTATCTGATATGAGATAAGATTGTACGTTCAACGTAAATAATAAATTCAAAATAGTTTAGTTCTCTATGTTAAGTTACTTTTGGCCAGATCATATAATAGATCATGAAGTTCCATGGAGCTTCCAGTTACAGCATAAGCCAAGGAGATTAAAAAATTATGTATAATCAAGTTTCTGGCTAAAATTGTAGTGTTTTCATAAAATCCGGCTTGAACAATTCGACCTCTTAAATTACATTATTATTCATTTCTATTTTGAACGTTGAACGTACAACATAACTTAGCTAATACGTACTTAACATAACGTAGCTAATAATTATTGTATGGTATATAGTGTGTGTTACTTACAAGATGGATTCTGATGAATTTTGGACGATTGTCAACAATATAGCGTTTTCGTCACAAACAACGGACGCTGAAAAATATCAACGCTTTCTACAACAGCGAAACCAAGTATGTAAGAAAGTAAATAATAGATGCGATCCATCCAACGAGGAAATTGACATCGATCCGATACAAAATTGCCAACAAAATTCCGCGTTTGTTGCGCTCCAACAGATTTGTGTATCCACCGATGCCTCCTCTGAATCCAATAACTGAACGACTCATCTCTCCCCGACTTCCTTTTATGCAAATACGTCGGCTTCGATTCGTAAAAGGGTCAAAAGTGATAGTTGGCCAAGTCATAAACGTACCGGTCGAGGTGAATAACATGGTGACCGACTTACCGCGACAGCTCGATGACGATTACGCCTTCAACGTGCACATTAAAAAACACCTAACACACATCTTCAGCGTACAGCGGATTCGTCAAGAAAAGCGAGGTAAAAGCGTGGCTACGGTATCTCGTTAACACACCACTATATCGGGAGCACGGAGTGACTGTAGATGAATTTTGTAGCAGTTGTCGCAAGTTTAGAATGCGGATACGTTTTCGTTGTGAAATTCGTTAGCGAGCATAGAGTGCAAATAAGGCGGTACCGGACGCAAATCGCGTTGAAACCATAAGCGGTCACAGACGGCACAAGAGAAACCGAAGTGATTTGACGTGAAGTTCTCGTCGAATGTAGGTCGGCGGGAGAGCAAGGTGGCGAAACGTACGAATGGTTTACGTCGCGAATTTCCATCTCTTCTGCGACATTCTTAACCGGTTGTAATTTCTTGCGTGCTCGGTATTCGCGCTGTATTTCCGTGTTTGTCTTCAGTGGTTCCTTTCGTTTATCTTTCTGCGTCGGCGTTAGCTCCACCGCATCAGGGTTCGTTAGTTGCGAATTCGGTATCTGACCGATGTCAATTTCCTCGTTGGATGGATCGGATCTATTATCTACTTTCTTACGTACTCGGTTTCGCTGTTGTAGAAAGCGTTGATATTTTTCAGCGTCCGTTGTTTGTGACGAAAACACTATATTGTTGACAAACGTCCAAAATTCATCAGAATCCATCTTGTAACACTATATACCACACAATAATTATTAGTTACGTTATGTTAAGTACGTATTAGCTAAGTTATGTTGTACGTTCAACGTTCAAAATAGAAATGAATAATAAATTCAATGTAATTTAAGAGGTCGGTCAGCCCGGGATGTCAGTCGGCATGAAGGTTATGCGACTTCGGCTATCCGACGGGATGCACCGTGTGTATCGACCGGCGACACGAGGAGCCTGACAAAAGCGCAAATGGAGGATAAAGAATTGATGGCGGTTTTGGTGGAGCAGAATTCCGTACACTATTCGTCGGCAAAAAAGACGTTTTCGCAATGTAACGGGGACACTGATCCGTCAGCTCGGTAAGCCAACGATCTTTCTCACGATGAGTGCGTCAGAATACGAATGGAATGACCTGCTACACCTGCTATACCACCTTGAAAACAACGGGCGTGAATGGACCGGCGAAGGCGAACCGGAAACGTCGATGAGCAGTGATTTGCGCACGACACTAGGTCAACGAAAACTCGGTTATGTGCTGTATTTACTTCGACAAACTCGTAGACACGATCATGTGCATTCTGTCGAAATCAACGTGCAGTCCTTTCGGTCAATATCACGTAGTCGATTACTTTAAGCGACGCAAAGGCGGACGAGTACGCAGCGTCGAAAGCGGTGCACAACGATTTCGTACAAAAAGTGAGTTTACTTATAAATAATTTTCCCAAATTACTATTATTATAATGGACTATAATTCTTTTTTCACAGCTCGTTGACACACAACTATGTCAAAAAGTCATTGCAAGTTTTGGACGTGAGATTGCGCAAACTGGTAAAATGATCAAGTAGCACCAGAGTCAACTCAGCGCACTCTTCAAGTACATAATGAAGAGAAGAAAGTTCTACATATTTTAGAGAACAAACAAACATAGAACAAACAGAAGAATATCAGAGATGAGGCAATTATTTTAAGACCGCCAGGATTCAACCATCGCCTACGGCGACCAACCAGTTCCGGCGCCTGGCTCTCTTGCTCGTATAAATTCGCAACGACATTACTGTTTGTTTTATGTATTTTATGCAATATAAAACTACTTTCTTTCGTCAATTGTACTTTGACATTTTTTTGGAACCTTTCGACTTGTGTGACTCGATAGCTAACCTAACCTATTTATCCTGAAATTTATTCGGTACTTCGACGTGACATGAAAATGTTCTATCGTGTTTGCAGACTCGGCTGAAAAATGGCTGACTCCATAAACCAGCTGAGTCCGCTCAATATCATGCGGCAAGTGTCGGCCCTTGTGGTTCATGACTTCTTTTAAAATACTGATAAGTCCGTCGAAGAGGAGGAGAAGGAGTTCCACCCATCGGCCATCTGCTTCCTCTTGGCGCTAACATAGCTTCTTTCAATAGACATTATCTCATAGATACTACTAGATCTCGCGATAGACATTATATGTCTATCGCGGACATCGCTGTCCGCGATAGATATTTTAACGTTTTTTGTATATACAACTGTCCTCGGTTGAACATAAAACTACTACTAATGAGTCAAATAGTAGTTTCCGTCCGGTCTTAGAGTGGTCCTAGGGCTTCAAAACCCATCCTAGTAGGTAACACTGCCGTCTCTATCAATTCCCAGTGACGGATTGTTCTAAAGACGTCTACTTCTCCGAAATAACAAATCTATTCGCGGTTGCTTAGTTGATAGTGGCCGTTGCTATGCAAATCAACAATCGAATTTTGCTGGGAAAATTTCCCAAATTTGCCTTTTGAGGGCTTTAATCCGTAAGGTTAGGTGAGTAGAGTGAGCTACCTCCGGGATAAACGCGCCGGGATTCTATGTGTTATTGGTACAGAAAAACGACTTGTACTCATACACAAAATACTGTTCTTTCTAATATCGCCTTAATTTTCTTTCTCTGACTTAATCAAAAAACACAAAATTACAAATGAAAACGCGATATATTATGTACTTGCTCTTTAATCGTGAAAACGAAACTGCATGTTTTCCATCTTCTGGGGAACGTGTTTCTCGTCAGACGTCGGTTGAGTGCATCTTTTAGTATGCCTGACCTCCTAATATCTTCGAGTACTTCATTTGGCATTCTGTCCGGTCCTGGCGCTTTCTGATTTCAGAGGGTTTTGGTGGCTATTCGGATTTCTATACCTAAACTAACCTAATATGGTGCAATCTCCTAGGTGACGGGCAAGTGTTTGACAAATTTCAGAAAAGTGTTCGAAGACGCTCTGATTTTAAAAATATATGTTGTTGGATGTGGAATTAATTAATTAACAAAACTCTGATGTAACGGGTAGTCACTGGATGTCTTATGTCTGATGTCGACTATTCAGTGGTCGACTATATTAGATATAATAATTTATTATACAACACCTATTGTGTACAACATTTCGACGACCTCCGTTATGAAGTCATTTGTATTTAGGGTTTTGGTAAAATTTAATGGTGGATTTAATCAAAAAACATTATTTCCAATATGTAAAATTTCATAAAAACAAAAGCCAGTACAGAGGGGTCGGGGCATTTGTGGAAACGGGGAGGTCACATGTTTAGAGGAAATATTAGGTACAATTGAAAGTGAGGTGCAGTGTTTACAAATTAGCATTAAAGCGCTTTTTTAAAAGTGATTTTATCACTTTTATAATTTCTGTAGACTTGCCCGTCCCTTTTCGGCTTTGATTTCATTATGCCAAAATAAGCGGACACGGTGGTGATAAACAAATATTGGAGTGCCGCGGGCCTAAAAAAAAACCGAAATCATCATCTCTGCTCCGCGTCGAGGCTAAAATATTTTTCTGGAACTTTGTGTAAAAGACTTCAAAAGTCGTTAAATTATATGTTTTTGGGGTAGGTGATTGCGAATTTAATATCAGTTTTCAATTTTACACAGCCAAAAAAATTAAAGTAAAAAAAAAAAATATTAAACTAAAACCTAAAAATGGTACTCGAGTATCAAAACTTAATAGTATGATTCTGATTTTCAACTTAAAGATCCTAATATGATGGCTAAAAAACCCAAAAAACAAATCTTGCACCCCTCTTAGAGGGGTGGGAAATTGGTATAATTTAAATTTGAGACTATTGACATGTGAGGGCATACGAAATAAGTATTTCTTATAAACTTTAACTCGACCCGACTCTTTTTCTCGAAATTATATACCTACTCGTATGGTTTTTTATTTTTCAAATTTAACTGTGAAAAAGTAACATTTTTCAACTTTTATCCGAAAGAATTGGTCTACTACAAAATTTGACTCCAACGTTATTAGTGATTATAGAATATCGAACAAATATATGACGTCATGCTTTTAGTATGGTATAAAATAAAATTTGGGTAAACTTAAATATTTTTATTTTGTCTAGATATCTGGATTTTACCAGATAGTTATGATTTGTAAATACGTTATATAAATAAAATTGTTTGCTACAGATGTTTCAAGTGTCGATTTTTTGTAAACGTGCACGCGGGATTGCACTTTGTGTGAAACAAAATTTTTCTCAAGATTTTACAATAAGTGTTATTATAATTAAATACAATAATATTATTCTTATAAATATATTTAATTTTATGTCGTACGCACCAAATGGGATGTTTAGAAATGCAATAATTTTTAACTCATAAACAGTTATTTCTATCGTTATTTTTACAAGTTGTTGCCACAAAAAATCAATAATAAATATATCAGTTACTTGTACCAATAAGTATATAAATCCTTACTATATTTCAATATACAGGGTGATTCAGTTAAAATTGTTTAAAACATTAAACATATACTTTTGCCTAAGAGACTTAACAAACCTGACACAAAAAATTAAATAAAAGTATTAATAAAATATATGTATCTACAGAGAGAAACAAAAAAAATTTTGCCCACGTCAAAGTAACATAATTTTTCAAAAAACATTTTTAATGTATGGTTGGGAATGGCTGTGTTATATTGACAAATGTTAGTAAACTTTGTCCAACATTGAATCCCTGGCCAAAAAAAAGATTTAAATATTCCACCACGAATTTTGAACATAAATATAAAACATAATTATTCAAAACTATTTTAATAAATTAAATTTGATTTGAAATGTTAATAAAAATGTATGTACATATATTTTTTTTATAGATTGCACCGTCATATTACGTCAGTCAAACAATCTCTTATTCATTCGTTAATACAGTGAACAATCTGAAAACCTACAATGAGCCAGAAATAAAATTTAATGAAAAAGAAATTACAACTCTTACAACTCCTGCTCACACTTATAACGACAATAAGAACCGCGAATTGCTGTTTGATAAATTTGATAAAAAAATCGAAGACGTTAAATGTACTTGCTCTTTAATTGTGAAAACAAAACTAGCGTACTTGTCGAATATTCTGGAAGGCTTGGAAAGTGGCGGCGCTATAGAAGTTGCAAAAGATAAATTAACCAAATTAAAAGAAGAAGCTGGTCTTATGATCCTGTTGTTTCACAAAGGCAATGTCAAAGCGGGTAAGTGGTTTTGGAGTTATTATTTCAAAATCATGGCAATACTAGAACACGAAAGCAACAAACATTTCTTTGGGGAAACTCCTTTCGAAGAAGAGGAATTACAAAATGGAATCACTGATTTTTTACAGTATTGTAAAAATAAAAAATACCTTCCCAAAAATAGAACAGAGTCTGATTTGGTGTCGAAAAATTCCAATTTACA
The DNA here is from genome assembly GCF_023614345.1 of Adelges cooleyi. Taxonomy (NCBI): domain Eukaryota; kingdom Metazoa; phylum Arthropoda; class Insecta; order Hemiptera; family Adelgidae; genus Adelges; species Adelges cooleyi. The sequence continues at coordinate 24,743 of NW_026096135.1, read as the reverse complement.
AACTAACATATTTAAAAAAATTCGCTCGTCTGTAATTATTGCTGTAGATTATTTTCATGTCATGCAATACATATCGATCGAATATTTGTATCTAAAACCATTATGGGATGAACACGAATTCTTGTTTGGAGAAATAGCTGGCTCAATTGTAGAATGGAGGCCAACGATAAGACGGCACGCAGTCGAAGTGGATAAAACCAAGAAATACGTTGAAAACCGCCAATGGATACCAAAACCGTTCGGACACCTTAGTTACCACAAGTTGATTAAACAAATTATCAGTGTGAGAGTATACACCTTTCTGTGGGTAATGTTGGTAATATTTAACAAAGAAATGCCTAAAATGGATCTGCTCAGCTTAAATCTTATGTATGTGGAGACAAAACAGACAATTGTTACGGTACAAAGGTGTATGCACTATACCGAAACTTTATTTTTTGATATTATAGCAGAGCTTCGTTGTGCAATGAATGACAACCAAAAAAACTTTGATAGCATTATATCTAGAATATCGGTAAGAGTTAAAGACATTCTAGTTGAGTTGAACGGGGATGTTTCTAATGACAGTGAATGGATCAGTGTTAATATAAACGATGAGTACACCTATGCTATGATATCGGAATTTCTTAAAGATTTTAGTGATAATATGTATAGTACTTTAGTAGAAAAGTATACGAAATTTAACTATAAGCTTGCATTAAGTATTCTGGTCGAAGGAAATTGATGTTTTTAGGGGGATAATGACCATATAATAAATATTTAAGGTGTAATTTTTACAAAATTCTATAAAATAAATCTCAATATAGCATAAAATGTAAAATCTATAAAAGTAATCCATCTCGTATGTGATAGAAGGCTTTTAACGTTTTTCTCAACGAATCAAAAATAACTAAATGACTAATATTGTAGTTGACTAACACAGCCAATTTTTGGTAATTGTTTCTTTTTAAATAAACTAAAACGGTTTTTTTCTTATTTATTTCTTTTTTGTCAATGTATGACCGGATATAGAAATAATTTGACTCTGTACAATTGTTATTTGCCATATGAAACTCCTTGGTGATTTATGAATAACGAATTAATTGCTTGTTATATGCTGTTTATGGTTGTGAAACATAGAAAGAAAACTGGCCTATAAGCGTGGCGGCTACATTTTTATTTATAAAATGTGATACGACAGGAGACCTTGTTCGGTCTTTTGGGTCTTATAATCTTTCAAATTTTAGCATGAAAGATTATATGAACCTTCACTACCCAATTTAATTTGTACCCTCTTTCTAGTAGTGTTCCTAGCGGTGTATTGTATATTTGTACTATCATCAGCTGGTGTATCAACTTATTCAACAAATATGAGCCCTCGTACATTTTTTTTTTTATTTTAACCATAGGTTACCGTGGTTTAACCACAGGTCTTATGAAGACCGTGGTTCTAATAAAAAGATTCGTTACTAGCGTAAAATACAACTTTTTGAACAGATGAATAATAGTACAAATTGTTTTCACCAATTCTTTTTTAAAAAAAATGGTTATCTTGAAAAAAAATGAAAAAATGTAGTATAAAAAATTACAAAAATTTACCATATATTTAATTTGGTCATAAATAACATTGACTTGTACAACACTAAAAAGTATATAAGTAGGGTAATTAGAAAAACAAAATATTACAAAAATAAACAATAAAACCGTGAAAGTAGTAACAATAAAAAAATATATCAAAAACACGTATACCGAAAAAATTGCAATAAAAATAATGATGAAATAAAAAATAATACATTGCAATTTAGCAAAATACAGAAGACGAGTGTCACGGCTTAAGTTAGCTATATTATGTGAACTTTCGCCAATTGTAAGCTTGTGAACTTGGAAAATGATAAATAAGATAAAAATCATAAGAAAAGTAGGTATGATATTTTCACGGACAGATAGACAAAGGTAGACCGGTGAATCAGCGGTGACTTGATGGCACCAACAACTACAGTCGCGATGCTATTGTCACCATCGTTCTGACTTGTTCTTCACATAAAAATGAATCTTTAAATTTGCTCGGATCTGGAAATAACCATATACTTTAGATTAAATTAAAACGTTTTGGCCGAGGGATTGATAAAAAACGAGCCGCTATTTATAGAAACAGCAGCAGACACGTCGTCAGCCGATTTCTTTTTTTTTTTAACGTTGACAAATTTGGAACTAATTTGACTAATTTTAAATTTAATCCTTTAAATCACACACTAATTAACTTCTTCAAATTATTTCGACGGTGGTTTCAATAAGACACCATAGTTAACAATCGCAGAAAACATTATTAAAAAGGTAGTTCCAATAAAATGCCACTGGTACTCGAATAGTAAGTAAGAAAATATGTATATACATTTTTTAGGTATTTTTGTCGAATTTAAAAGGAGGAAAGTGAAGTTTTTAAATTTAAGTCCCAATAAAGTACCTTCCAGGCACGATTTTCAAACTATAGAGTTACTACACAAACGATTTGGTCAAGCGGTATAGAACATAAAAATAAAAATCCATCATTGTAATTAAACAATGCCTTCTGAGCCACGCATCAAAGTTAAATAAATTTAAAATATCGCAGTATATAAATATCAATCGGTACAAGGACGATGAAAATAAAAGGCGGTTTTAGTGAAACCAGCTAGTTGAAAGGAAGCAAAATATAATTTTACAATAATAATTACATGATGCACAAAAAAATAGTTTGTGATGCTCTGGTCCAAGACGCTCGTTTAACACAAATTTTATAATATTATTCATAATAATTACCTTTCAAGAGGATCCCGCACAAAAGCAACAATATCTTCTTCTTAAGTTTTCCATCCTACGGCCCACGGCTCGTATAGCCCGCCTCAACCACGAAGGTCGGTCTTTTGGGCGGGTTGTGGATCCCTGAGGACAATTATTAATCAGTGTGGCCCGACAGGGGATCAGTTCTGGAGAAATATCCGAATTAGGACGATAGTAGTCGTCTGTGTCAAATCCTAGTAAAACATATAAAAAGTAAATATAATATATTCTATTTAATTTATCATAATTTTACATATTTTACCAAAAAAATAGTATAGTTTATAATATTTATTACAACATGTTTTTGTTGAAATTATGATTTATTTTTGTTAACTAATCATAGTTCACTCTAATCATAGCAATCTATCACCTGGTTTTATGACACCAGAGAAGATCTTTGATAAAACATTTCTGTAGTTTAATACTAACCGTACGGAAATATACATACACACTAAATAAAAACAAAATTACTTGTTATTTAAACAAAGTTAAATTAATACAAAATAATTATGTTTTATCAGATTTACCGCGTGAAAATGAGTACTATTTTAAGTAGGAGAAAAAACATTGTAAAAAATTGATACTCGAGTCATGAACTGTACAGAAGACTAAACTTTGTAGACATAATTGTTTCAACTATGTTTAATACTGTGTAAAAATAAAATATTTTTTCGTTTTTTGGACTTTTTTATGAATTTTTATTTTTTCTAAGTGTTTTTATGGAGATTCCGACTTAAAACTAATAAATCACACTCAAGCATAATATAATGCATTTTAGTTGTGATTTTAAACAATTTTTGTCCGTGCCATTTAATCCCACCAAAATACAAAAATATACTCTTGTTGTGTCGTTGGAGAAGATTCAATTATGTCTTATCGACAGTAGGGCAGATATGGGCAGCTAATCTATATATATTCTTATTCTATATACCTAAAAGTATTATTGTATGTGTATATCAGCGTGAAGCTCAGTGAATAAATATAACAAAAATGTAATCTTATCAACCTACCTGTTATGTTCTTGTACTCTGTTTAAATAAAGGTTTATAAATACAGGCGAATACAACAAAAATAGATTCAAATTTTATTTATATAATGACTATTATACACATATAGTATGTATATATATGAGAAAATTAGAACAATTTAACACATTAAACATATGATTTGTGTTAAATATTAAAGATATATTATAAAAAAAATCGTGAATTAGCAACCAAATTATTTCCAAATTACTTCCAATTTCAACAACTCGTAAGTAAAATTTCAAATCAATATTTTGAATTCTAATTTTAATTTTTAGAGAACTTAAGTAGTATTGTAACAACCTAAATAATTACATTTTTCCATTTTGATTTTTTTGATTTTTGGCCACCTTTTTTTGATTTTAGACCACTGTGTAGCGGTGGCAGTGTTGTGATAAACTATAAAAAATAAAACAAATAGTTTAGATTTATAATTTTAATTAATTAACTTCTACGAGTGAATTACATAGTCCCGGTTTTCGGCCCCTCTGACATTCGGTGAAGGTAGTGGTGGTGTATTAACGAATTGTAATATTATAAAAATTAAATTAATATAAAAACGGTTAGGTTTATAAATGTTTGACCGTTTAATAATTAAATTACATAGTTGATTAAGTCCTCTGGTTAGTCGGGGATCCGTTCGACAGATATGGGCGTTGCACGGATCTCAAATGTCTGTATGAATAGATGCGGCGGACGTTCAACGCATTTGAACGAGCCCAACAACCCCTCTCCTCCTGGAAAGGGGCCGTTGGTCTATTCTGCCTCGATAACGACCATGTAACCCATTCCAGTGAATGTCTCCTTTTCAGCATCCTTCCAGCTCAGCTGTGTGGTTACAGACTTGACCACAACCATCGGTTGGTCCCTTAGCTCATGTTTGTCTTCTGGCTCGTCGTTTTTCTCGTTAATTTTATCCATTTCTTGTTCGGCGGCTTTTTTCTTCTCTTCGTCAAGCGCTTTATCGGCTTCCCTTGCTCCAAAATGCCCTTTCCTTTCTTCGAATTTAATTATGCTTGTATTTGCACTAGAGTAACTAGCCGGACTGGCACTGTCTTCGTCGGACAAGCTGTTACTGACCTCATGCCCCATGCGATTAATTCTTTAGCCGATCGCCGATATTAGCTAAGCCTACGGTCGGCCCAGGTCGTATCGAATTCATATCGAAAAGCGTTGATGATTCCGTGAACATGTCTACCATCGTGTCGGGAGAATTGTTGAGTCGATCATAGTATTGGTTGGCAAACTGTCTTCCGACGGCCATCGTTTCCGAATAACAAGTTTTCATAGATTCCAATTTCTCATCTTTCCCATCGGTGGCAACCCAATCATCATAATTATCGTTATTGTCAGAAGAATCGTCGTCATAAAATCCAAGTTTGCCATTTTCCATTGTCCGTAGTCGTTGCCCGTCTCCACCGTTTCCATTGGCGTTATCCGGACCGGGGTCATGGTTACCCACCCCCGGCGCAAGGCTACCAGCAGCAAAGCTGCTGGCTCGATGTGACCTTAAGGACGAGCCACTTCCTACTGCCGTACCTTGGGGTCCGACCCCCCCCCCCCAGTAGGAGGGCCCCAGGAACTTTTACTTTTCTCTTGCTGTTCTCATCTTGAATATATGTTCTGGTTTTCTGTTAGGGTTTCATTTCCTTAGGCGGTTGTCTTACAGGACTAACGGACCCGCCTGCCCGGAGTGTCTCTTAGTCTGACCCCTCTCCTTTGGCCTGCTGACTTTGGGTGATCCGTTGCCAGCAGCCCTCCGGGTCGTCGGGATACGCAAGCCCTTCCACCACGACAAGGTGGACACCCGCGGAAGGGAACTCACCATTGCCAAAAAAATGTTGTGTTCTTTTAATACGCATGTGATTTTGGGCTGGAAGTTTTAATGGAATTGCATGCCACACCGCCCATTCTTAACTAGCCAAGAATGAACAATTTTTTTACAAAATACTTAAAGATTAAAATGTGACGTGAAATTATTAGTTCGGTAATAAGATTTTTATTTTCTGTAGTTAAATTTTTTTTCGGACTATCACAGCATCCTTGACAGCGATTCAAAAAAAAAATATTATCTTAACATGGCTACGCATTTCTCTATTAGTGACTGAGTAATGATCGTAGACAACTTATTTTTTATAAATTTAAAATAATAACAACTTTATCTGAGTCTCTCGTCGGCTTTTTTATTATTATTATTATTAATAATCAAACTTTCACGATTTATATTTTAATTTGAGCATTTTTTTTCCTTTTATGTGCTTGTATTTAAGGTAAAATTTAAGTTTCCTAAAAAAACTGACGCATAATCAATCATATAATACAACTCAGCCCAGACTTAAAATTTTACTTGTAAGTTTATGAAAAACTTTTTTGAAATACAGTGTAGAAAAGCCTGGTATTATATGTCAAACAAAAATATATTGTACAACAGTGTAAAATAAAATGTTTTACATGCCTATAAAAAATAATATCTATTTGTTATTATTGGTTAGATAGTTCAGGCACAAACTGTTTAACGCCAAACAAATTAAAAATGTTTCTATAGGTATATACTGTTTTAGCTATAAATTATTATTTATTTGACATTAAATACTCGATGAAACTTTTAGCTGCTGGTATTGTCGAAGGGAAATGTATTCGAAAAAAATAAACAATAATTAAAAACAAAATGAAAATCTTGTCGCTAGCATACTTCAATATATTTAAACAAAAATGTCAAATAAAACCAAAAAAAAAAATATCCAAAAATCTATACAATGACTATTTTACATAGAAATCATGTTTAATCATCAGGTAAAACTATTTGTATTTTAAATTTGAACTGACTCATTAAGATTTGTATTGATTTCTCGCCAAACCTAAAAAAACGTTAGACCATAATATCACCACAACATAATATAATAGTTAAACAGTACATTTTTTTTTAAATTTTGATATTACTATTATTATAAAAGAATATAAAAAAGTTATGTATGTTTCTCCGTTTGAATATGTTCCTACTTTAACATACCTTTATTGACATTGTTTGAGAAATGCTTTTCCACCAGCTGCTGCGCCGAAATTTATATCAATGTTATCCATTTAATAAGTCACATAAAAACAAAAAATATCAAACGAAATTTATAAAGAAATCATTGATATTTATCAGTAAAAATTGCTCTAGTTGATTTTAAAGTAAAATGCGTAATGACTTAACTGTTTATTGATATTTTCATGACTTAGCTCTGGCATATTACCCTGGAACATAATCGAAAAAATTAACGAAAATAAATAATAAAGTTTTTCAGCCGAGTCTGCAACCACGAAAGAGCATTTTCATGTCTCGTTGAAGTACCGAATAAATGTAGATTAGTTATGGAATTATAATTAAAAAAAAAATGACATGGAGCTTCCAGTTACAGCATAAGCCAAGGAGATTAAAAAATTATGTACAAACAAGTTTATGGCTTAAATTTTAGTGTTTATTATCTGGCCAAAAGTAACTTAACATAGTTTAATTTATAGAGAATTAAACTATTTTGAATTTATTATTTAGTTCTAATTTGAACGTTGAACGTACAACATATCTCTTATCTTCTATATCTTACCCCTATCCCCTACCCACTATCTCCCGTTTCTATCACTCACCCCTATCTCCTGTCCCCAACTCCATCCCACCCCCACCCCTTATCTTCTACCCCTATTTCCACATCCAACCCATCTCCGTGTGGTAACGCTCTTTTGGTAACACCTTTTTGACATTTTCATGTCTTAGCTCTGGCACATAACCCTGGCAAATATCCGAATTGGAACCTGGAACTGGAAGCTCCATGTCATTTTTTTTTTTTAATTATAATTCCATAACTAATCTACATTTATTCGGTACTTCAACGAGACATGAAAATGCTCTTTCGTGGTTGCAGACTCGGCTGAAAAACTTTCTTATTTGACATTTTCATGTCTTAGCTCTGGCACATAACCGAAAAAATTATAACGAAAAAAGCGTTACGCTGTTATCTGATATGAGATAAAATAAGATAATATGTTGTACGTTCAACGTTCAAAATAGAAATGAATAATAATGTAATTTAAGAGGTCGAATTGTTCAAGCCGGATTTTATGAAAACACTACAGTTTTAGCCAGAAACTTGATTGTACATAATTTTTTAATCTCTGTTGGTGATATACTATTTATATTTTATAAGGTTTATTCATACACAAATTATATTTGCAATTAAACAACTTTAATAACTGGATTATAATATATAATAACTCAATTTAACATAAATAACTAATTAATGCACACTTAACGTGTAACATACAAAAACTCATAATATAAACAAAACAGATAACACACAATGTACCGTGTATGTATCATTAGTATTCACAGTTTAAGGAGATCTCTATTCCTATCGGATCCGATTTACAATTATTTTAAACTGACCTTTTAGCTAATCACCTACAATATACCATGTGGTTTTGGATTCTGCTAACAATAATGCGTGGGCCGCTGAACATTCGATCACGTTGATGGTTGACTGCTTCTGGTACACCAATAATTACAATATGCCATGTAATTTTGGCTGAAGGAGAATCGTTCTTTTAGAAACACGCAGCCGCTGCCCAAGTTTAATCCAACGAGTATGGAAACTGGAGAAATGTTGATGCTTAATTTTTATGTTTTATTATAATTTGTTGTTGCTTTACCTGGTTGACTAAATTGTAGGTAGCTGCCTTGTGTTGATGCACATCTTGATTGAATACTTTAAAACCAAAGAAAAATGAATTCAAAAAAACTGTACCATTTTCTGATGTCCCATTGTTGTTGTTTGTGTTTAGAAACAGTTGTTGCACGAGGACGGCACGGCGGCCGCACGAGTCTGATGTTAGGTGTGAGTGCCGATCACCAGATGTTCGTAACATCAGATTCGTGCGGCAACAATCTCCTTGGCCTTATGCTTATTACTGGAAGCTCCATGTAATTTTTTTTTAAATTATAATTCCACAACTAATCTAAATTTATTCGGTACTTCGACGAGACATGAAAATGTTCTATCGTGGTTGCAGACTCGGCTGAAAAATGGCTGATTTTTATATACTTAGTGATTTTGCTTTATTTTGTTGCTAAGCACATCGACTGTCATGTATAGCGAACAAATATTATTATATTATTAGTACTTCACAATTGTTTGTAGCCAATATAAATAATTAAACTTAAAAACTATTATAAAATGCAATTGTGGTTAATTTTTTTTAAAAAAAACCGATTGTAAAAAACATTAGAACTAAAAATAATTATCAAAAGTTAGAATCAACCGAAAACTACAACATTCAATTTTGTTATTTTAACTATTTTTAAATAATTTAAGTATAAATACAAACACAATTTCATATAGTTTTAACTCGAGTTTGAATATGAGCGTTTTGCGCAGTTCTATAAGAAACGAACTTGGCCCAAGTTATAGCAAAAATATTCATCTAACATTTTAGTGATCATTGTAATTGTTATTAAAACAATTGTTATTTTGTCGTATGGTATAATTAAAATTCGATTATGACCGGTAGAAAAAAATGTTCTATAGTTGTATAAGAATAATACATATCTGTAATTGTTTGTCAAACACATCAGACACAAATTGGTTAATGCTAAAAAAATTATATTAGATAATCATAATCATGTTTAAATTTTCCTGTTTTGGTACTAAATAAATACTGTATAAAAAAAATAATATTATTAAAAAAATAAACATACATTCAAATTGGTAGGCAAATGAAATTTTTCTACAGCAACCGCCTGCAACAATTCTGTCGTCTAAGCAAACTTAATCCATTCGATCATTTTTGATCCATTTGAATAGTAAAAGTACACAAAAAATAAAAAGCACAATTCTAGAGAAGTTACTGGACTTTATAAAGAAAGAGAAATGTGATTGAGTCGATAGAAAACTGAAAGTAGGTAATAATTATTGTTTATTTATTGATTAGGTGATTTCGATTTTCCCGTTGCTAATGCCTTATTTAAAAATATATTGGTTTAATTTTATTATTTTTAGCCAATACAAATCATAAAGTGTAATAACTATATTTTAAAACCTAGGTAGCGACTAGCAATAATACAAAATGATGTATTTTTAACAAAAAAATACATAATCAATTAAAACAAAATAAATATCGTTTCTATAAATTCAAAATCAACGAATAGTACCAACCATTGTTACTTTAGAAGGTTTTTAAACGTTATTACATAAATAAACCGTTCATGTATATTATTTATTTATCCAGTATACAAATTAGATATCGAATTAAATATTAAATAACAGTTTATTTTTTAATTTAATTTATATCAATTCAACATTTTAAAAATCTGAGGACCGAAGGTCCACCTTTCCAAAAATTACCACTGCTGTTTAAAATTTGTATTAAAGAGTTAACTATAGCGTCGAATATTATAAGATGCGATATTAAATTTAAAATTGCTAATGTATGGCTGTTAAGGGGGCTCCATACAGACCATTTTTTCAGTCAAAACACATCATTTTCATTCCATCGCACAGGCCTAACCAGTGATCCGATAAGCAATCTAAAAACAGATTTTAATTTGTCATGAAGTTTACTTAGGATCGGTGAAAGGAACTTTTTTCAATTTTTAATTTTAACCCTTTCTAAATTTTATAAAATGTTCAAACGTGTTTTTTATATAGTAGGAATAAGATATCAAAAAAGTACGTCGACCGATCTCAAGTAAATTTCATGACAAATTCAAATCTGTTTTTATATTACTTATCGGATTACTGGTTGAGCCTGTGCGATGGAACAAACATTGTATGTTATATTGACTAAAATGGCTTTTACTCATAGACAAAATGATTTAAATTAAAAAAATACCTTGAAGCTTATACAAATTAACCGGTCAGTACATGTTAACATAAAAATTAAATATTAATAAAACATGTTTTTATGATATTTCAAATAACAATAAAAAATAATACAAAAATGTAATAATATTTATGATCATACAATATTAATTGTTCCTAAATGCTCTATTTTATATTCGAATTAGGTAAAAGTTTTTTTTTATATTTTCAGATTTCACCAACTACACAATTGAATTCCTAAACTATTAACGTTCATAGCATATTCACACAGAAGCGTGATGTCAAGTTTTTAGTAAACAGTACAAAATCAAATACGATCAAAGTAAATTAGACTAATAATAATTTTATTACATTTCTGCTTTTAACAGACATTTATAATTTGTAAATGTGTTATACAAACAAAATTATTTGCTAAAGATGTTTCTAGTGTTTGAAGCAGTAATACGTTACCAATGTAAATAGTTATTTCTAGCAATCGAATAATTTAGCTACACTATTACAATTCCATTTTGATCAATTCGACTTATGTAGTAAAACTTTTTTAAAATGATAGCACACAACTGTATTTTTTTGTCATTATATTTAATACTAATAGTCAACTTTGTAATGATTGAATCAACAAAAAAAGTAAGCATAATTTATTTTTCACAATCTTAAAATTTCGTTTTTACATATATAAATTAAGATGTTCTAAATTTTTGCAGTTTATAATAGTATATAGGTTTATTATATATATATATGTATGAAAACATATTGTTCACTCAAAGCTATACCAAAAAGCTTGAAATTAAGCATCTATGTTCGGTCCTTCAAAACCAATGTAATTGTCTGTAAGAAACTTGTCTTTAAACGTGCATGAAGATTTCCACTTTTATATTTAAATGTACAAAGTGATTCAGAAAATATTTTTCAAAATATTCACCGTATAATTTTCCCTAAGAAGCTACAGCATCATATTAACGTAAAAAATAAATTTAAAAAGGGATTATCTCCGAGTAACCCAGTACAGTGGAGTAGATACATAATGGGATCAAATCGTAGTTGGACAGAGAAGTCACAGGTCTACAGGAATTATTATTAATAAAAGTAATAAAACCACTTAAAAATAAACGCCTTGATGATATTTTGTAAACCCTGCACCTCACTTTAATATTTTCTTACTGTGTTGGATTATACTGAACACGGTTTGGACTTTACTAGTTTGAAAATACATAATTCCTCTAAACATATGACCTCTCTGACCTCACTATGCCCTGACACCACTGTACTGGCTTTGTAAATTATTTGTTTTTTTTTTAATTGCATTAAAATATACGAAGAAAATTAAAATTAAAAGTTGATTTGATAAAAAAAACAATAAAATGAAAATCACGTGGTTCTTTTTCAAATTATTTAACATTTGTTATTATTGAGCTAAATATTGCTCTCTTTTTAATCAAGACGTAAACATAACCGGTTTATTTGACATAACTCCCGTCGCGGTCAGTTATCGCTCGTTACAGTGAAGTTACAGTGAACATGGACACAAACAAATCTCACATCATTATAAAACTATTAGCATCAAAGCTAAAATTAAAAAAAAAATAATACGTTTATTGGAAAACAATAACATAAATGGATAAATGGAAAAGTCTCTGAGTTCTATTAACAGCTGTTAGTAATTTTTTTTAATATTGATACCCTGTTAATGAATTATAAATGTACCAAAAAACATTTTAAGCCTGTATGTGTATATAAAACTTACAAAGTAAAGTAGGGTTGGTTGGGTACGTTTTTTTATATTTTAACAGCTTACGTACGAGTCCGCAACACCACGGGATACAGTTTTATGAATCGTTCCGCGAACGCCTCGAAACCACTTGAAATATTTTTCGTTGCTAACCGTGATCAATTTATTGCCAAAACATTCACTGAGTTATTTTGAATCAATTTAACCATTCATTCAAGTTTGTTCGTTGTGAAAACAACACATAATTAAAAAAAATTGACATCCCCATCCCCACCTTCATCCCCAGCGTTACATAACATTATATGGGTGTAGAGATGGAGATGGGTATAGAGATGAGAATGGGAATGTTAAATTTTTTGAGTTATGTGTTGTTTTCACAATGAATAAACTTGAATAAATGGTTACATAGATTCAAAATAACCAAGTGAATGTTTTGCCAATAAATTGACCACGGTTAGCAACGAAAAATAATTCAAGTGGTAACAAGGCGTTCGCGGAACGACACATAAAAATTTAACCCGTGGTGTTGCGGCCTCGTACGCAAGCAAATATAATTTTCGGTTATGAGTCAGAGCAAAGACACAAAAATGTCAAAAGCAAAATATGTATAATATTTATAAATAAGTACATACATTTTTTATAGGTTTCGCCGCCATATTACGTCAGTCGAACATACTCCCTTTTCTACGTTAATACAGTGAATACTTTGAAAACCTACAACCAGCAAGAAATAAAATTTAGCGAAAAAGAAATTACAACTTTGCAAACCCCTGTTCAGACCCTTAACGACACTAAAGGCCGCAATATTGTGTTTGATAAATTTTACAAGAAAATCGAAGACATTAAATGTACTTGCTCATTAATCATAAAATCAAAACTGGTGCACTTGACAAATATTCTGGAAGGCTTGCGAAGAGGCGGAACTATCGAAGTTGCACTAGATGAACTTAACGTATTAAAAGAAGAAGCTGGTTTTATGGTTCTGCTGTTTGAAAAGGCCAAAGGCAAAGCGGGTAAATGGTTTTGGAGTTATTATTTCAAAATCATGGCAATGATTGAATATGAGAGCAACAAAAATTTCTTCAGGGAAACTCCTTTCGAAGAAGAGGAATTACAAAGCGATATTACAAATTATATAGAATACTGCAAGAATAACAAATATTTTCCCAAAAATAAACCACAGGATGATTTGGTGTCGAAAAATCCCAATGTACCAATTAACATCTTTAAAGTTCTGCAAAGGTCTGTAATTATTGGTGTACATTATGCTGACATCATGCAGCACATTTCGATCGAATATTTGTATCTAAAACCATTATGGGATGAACACGAATTACTGTTTGCAAAAATAACAGGCTCAGTCGTAGAATGGAGGCCAACGATAAGACGCCACGCCGCCGAAGTAAATAAAACTAAGGAATTCATTGAAAACCGCGAATGGATATCGAAGCCGTTTGGCCACCTTACTTACCACAAGTTGATTCAACAAATCATCAGTGTGAGGATGTACACTTGTCTGTGGGTAATGTTAGTAATGTTCAACAAAGAAATGCCTAAAATGGATCTGTTGCATTTAAAACTTTTGTACATGGAGTCAATGCGAACAATTGACACGGGACCCGAATTCATGCCATATACCGACACTTTTTATTCTGATGTAGTAGCAGAGTTTCGTTATGCAATGAAAGACAACCAAAACGTCTTTGATAGCATTATTACTAGGATATCCGCAAGAGTTAAAGAAATTTCAGTTGAGTTGAATGGCTGTAATTCAAATGGAAGTGATTGGATCAGTATTGACATAAAAGAACCGTTGACTTATGCTATGATATTGGAATTTCTTGGAGAATTTAGGCATTTCTTTAATCTGTTAAAAGAAAAGATAAAAGCTGTTAACTATGAGCTTGCATTAAGTATTGCGGTCGAAGGAAATTGATATTTTTGAGTATAACGGAAAACCATTTATGCTAGATTCCACTAATGGTACAGTAGGTCGTAAAAATTTGGCCTTTTTCGTTTCTACTAAATTCCCAAAAAATCGTTTTCGCGTCTTTTATTATTTTAATTACTTTTTATTTTAAAATGTGTCCAAGTACATTATCCTAATGTTTTTTTTATATATAATTTTATCTAACACACAAATCGTATTATCTATTAAACATAACAAATATTTTGGTATTGTAGAGTCCACAAAAAAAATTGTGGACTTTAAGAAATTTATATTGAGAAGGAAAAATAAATTCTTTATAAGTAATCCGTCTTGTATGTAGTATAAGGCTTTTAACGTTTTTCTGAAAGACTCAAAAATAATTAAATGACTATCTGTAATAACACAGTCAAATTAATATAACTATATCTTTGCTCTAAATTATTTTTTTTCTCTATCTTATCGATTCATGACCAGATATTTAAATAGTTTTGCACTGTAAGATTGTTATTTTATAATTTACAAATTATAAAATATGAAACATTTGGTAACTTTATGAATAACAAACTAATTTTTAACTGCTGCATTTTTATTTTGCTTAATTTTTGTTATATGTAAAACATAGGAAGCAGTATGATGACGGAAATGTACTCAAATTGGTTTGGGTTCATTCAGCCATGGTCGTATAGAATATTTTTAGTTTTTTTTTATTCTTCTTTTTTATATTATCTTTTACCATCAAACAAATTTACTAAAAATCAGTTTCTTAAGTTAAATGGAAAATGCATGAAAGGTTAAAATTCAATAAAAACCACATCATTGTATAAACATTTCTTTCTTAGCTGCGCATTGAAGCTAATAAATTACGAACACTTTGAACATGATTAAATCATGGTTTGATAATAATCTGGTAGAACTTAATTCAAATACAACATGTTTCGTCAATATTATATTACTAAACAGTCCGATAATAACAATAATATTTTCTTAATGTACATAATAATGATTGTGTTGAATATTATAGAGAAGGATGTATTAAAAATGGAAAGATTATTAAAACAATAGGCCGTACATCTATAAATCTAGTCGACACGGTGAAATATTTGATAAATACTATCGATTCTAACTTTAAATGGCAACAACGTATTATAAACACGGCTAAAAAGAGTAGACTACTATTTTATAAATTTAAAACTTATTGTGCCATAATATCTAATAAAACCTAGCTACTCTGTCAGCTCCCGGAGACGTTTGAATTGTCCTCTCTTGATCTTGCAATAAACTGTGAGACACAGGTACTTAAGCACATGTAATTGTTGATGAAAACAAAATAAGTGGAATTGCATTAATTGTTAATGCAAGAGCATAATAGGTATAGGACATAGGAATCATCAAAGCATGATTTGGTTTTTAATTGTAAACGTGTAAGTAAATAGTTACCTACACAAGGAAGTGTCAGATTTGTAAAATGTATGGTTTTTATTTTCAACTATACAAAAATAAGTTTGTATTATTTGAACATCCGTCTTGTAGTAACTATACGTTTAAACCCGTATTATTATAGCCCACCGAGTATAAGATCATCAATAGTAATTTTATTACAGTAACTGAACGTTTATTATACTGGTTTTTCTATGTTTGCACAAAATCTTTCAACTTTTTCACTACCCTCATTTTATTACAGCTTAAAACATTTCTAAAACAATAAGAGAGTAATATATTTTTTTTTTTTAAGTAGGGGACTGAAGAACCGTATATGTACTGAAATGTTTATCTGTGTATATATTATAGAATCTATAATAGAATTAGTGTATGAACATATCGAAAATAAATAATACAATTATCTAGATATTACAAAGAAGTACTTACAAAGTTTGCCAGTAAAAATTAATTTATGACTACATGAGAGTGGGTGATATTCGAATGCTTTCTTAAATTGAGAATGTACAAAATCTGCCCTTTTAATTATATCTATTTTTAGGATTGTTAATGAATAAATTGTCAATAGTCGAATCAAATCCTATCTTTCGCTCAGCGTTAGTTTTATTCATATCCTAAACATTAGAAAAATGATTGAGTGACACGAATTTGAACTCAGATTTATCATAGCATATTGAGTACTCGTTAAGCGCTCGACCCTGCTTTTAGTGGATGAAATTGATTGAGTTTTATAACTTAATTAGATTATTTCAATTTATAATCAAACATATTTTATTTTACCCAGCTATTAAACAAGAAGAGTTTTTAACGCTCAATATTTTAACGCTTTCTTAATTTAATTTTTTAATTTCAGTTTTTTTTTATTGATTTTTAAAATGTATCAAAAACAATATTTTATGCGGTTGATATGCATAACCACGTGTTCCTAAGGTAATTTTTTGAATACCTTGAAACCAATTTTACCAAATACACAAGATACCAACATTATTACGGGTTATAATACATTAACATAAAAATATAACGTCATGTTTTTAGTATAAAATCGAATATAAGCAAACTAGTCTATATTCTTTTTGTCTAAGTGTCTGGGTTTTACCAGATAATTACAATTTGTGGTTACGTTATTCAAACTAAATTATTTGATAAAGATGTTTTGAGTGACTGAACCAATAATAGGTTTCCAACTTAAAATATTATTTCCAGCGCTCGAATAACTTGGCTACAATATTTTAATTCTATTTTGACTAATTCCACGTATGTAGTAAAACTATTTAAAAATGATCACTCACTACTGTATTGTTTTGTTATTACATATTATATTGACGGTCAACTTTATAATGATTGAATCAACAAACAAAGTAAGCATTATTTATTTTCGATATCTTAAAAGATAGTTTTTACACACTTATTATTTATAAAGTCCTAAAAATGTTGATTGATACTACCAACTGGTCCAAATTTTAGCTAACATACCAACCCCCATTTATATTATATTATATAAATGTATAATTTAATAAGTTTATAATATATTGTTTTAAAAGTTGACAGGTGTCAGGAATTTACTAAAAAAGAGAATTATGTATACAGGGTGGCCCACGAAGATTTGACAAATGAAATAACTTTTGTTCTAGTGAATATTTTTAAGATTTTTTTTAAAAATAATTTATACTCATTTGCGCTATAAGCACAGTGGTTTTAATTGCACTTACCTGTTTTACTTTTTTTAATAGTTTTTTTTTCAAGATAGCCATTTTGTTCAAAATAATTTTTAAAAAAGAATTGGTAAGAAAAATTTGTATTTTTATTCATCCGTTCAAAAGTTATATTCATTTGAAAGTGAGGATGACTGTCGACGGGAGGTTGAGTGCGGTAGGTAACGCGCGCTGATAAAAATAAATCTACGCAGTTTACTTAAATAGTGAGGGTTTTTCTGATTTTGAGGGTGAAGGATTGATTTTTTTTAAATGTTACATTCAAAATGATAAAAAATTTGCTTTTTAAAAGAAAATTAGTTATAATAAATAAACATTTAGTTTGCTATAATGTCTAATGATTTTGTCTTGTTAGAATTTACAATGTATGAAATCATTGCTCTCGAATTAAATTTTTTTTTGCGTTTGTGTGAGCACGTGTTAATATAACTAAATATATTCAAATTCGAAGGTTATAATAAATTATAGGTTCACATACACACAAACATACATACATAGGCGCACAGACATAAAATTGTAGGATTTCTACACACATTTTAAAAATTATATATTTTTTTACAAAATTTTTACAAAAAAAATCAACATAATATATTACATTTTTAATAAAATTACGTATAAATATTATATAGGTAGGTACAATGTTTTTAAGGCCCCTGGATACCGACCATTTTTAAGGAGTTTTATAAAGGCAAAATTTTTAAAAAAAGGCGGTTTTAGTAAATTTCGAAAATGTCAATAAATATACCGGTTAATTTGTATAAACGTTATGGTATTATTTTTAATTTATATCACTTTTTCTATGAGTAAAAGCCATTTTAGTTAATATAATAGTACATTTTTTGTCCATCGCACAGGCTGAACCAGTGATCTGATAAGTAATCTGAAAACAGATTTGAATTCGTCATGTTTACTTGAGATCGCTTACGTTAAGTTAGGTATTTTGATACTTTGAAAACTTAGTCTCCCCACCTTATCCTTGATCTACCAAGTGTCACAACTTACATAGTATCTAGTGTATGAGAGGGCTATCTTTTCGCCATGCGTGGCCGGCCCAGCAGAACCGCCTCTTTCTTATCTCATCGACTATGTTTGGTTTCTGATATAGCTCCCTAATTTCCACGTTGTTATTTAGTTTTATAATGGTTTTATGACTAAAACATTTGTGATTACTCATAAATGTAATATTATATCTGCATTATAGCGAAATCCGTGTTTTAAAAGTTTGAAAACTAAAGCAGACGTCTAAACCAAGCGCAAACAAACCATTTTTTGCTAATTTGTGAACTGTTTATATTGTGCTTGATTTGGACTGTACTGGTTTGGTCATACTAACTACTATATGAAAACATTAGCTACTGATTTGTATCGAAGCATTTATTTGAAAGTGATTTTATCATTTTCAGTTGTCATAGTTCCTGTAAACTTATGACCGCCCCGTCACGCTATGCTCCGTCCTCGACATACTCCAACCACTATACTGGTTTTCTTAAGAATGTCATTTACAATGTGTACGATTTTCTAACTATTGCGTTGTATCTTATACTCGTATTAGATAAATAATAGTTTTCTCTTATATTTTCAGATTTCTGATTACAACTAGAAAATCAGATTCCAGCTCTATGAGGGTTTAGAGTATATTCATAAAAAAGTATGACGTCAAGCTTTTAGTAAACACTGATAAATAAAATACGATAAGTAAACTAACTATTTTTATTTTTTCTTAATGACTGGATTTACCCAGACAATTACAATTTGTAATTACGTTATATAACCAAAACTATTTGCTAAAGATGTTTCGAGAGTCTAAAACAATATTAGATTATCAATGTTAAACGTTTTTCCTAGCACTTCAATAATTCAGGTACATTATCACAATTCCATTTTGACTAATTCCACTCATGTAGTAAAAATATTTAAAAATGACCACACACGACTGTATTGTTTTGTCATTATATTTTATACTTTCAGTCAAATTTATGATGGTTGAATCAACAAAAAAAGTAAGCGTATTTTATTTTCCACAATCTTAAAATTTCGTTCTTACACACTTATAAGTTAAAAAGTCCCAACATTTTGCTGGCTATTTCCAACCAGCAATAGCATTAAATCCAAATCTCAGCTAACTTACCAACCCCCTCTTCTCTTCTCTCGTCTAAATACTAGAAAACCACCCAAAAAATGTACACATTTTTCAACTTAAAATTACGATGCACTATAGTTTTTTTAAAAATAGTCGAAAAAGTTCCAAATTTATATGAATTATTCTTCAAACATAGTACTATCGATAAACATTAACAAACCAAAAAAATATCATAAACACTTTCCCTAGAAGGGAAAGAATTTTTTTCTTTATTTTACTTTTTCAAGCAAAATTTTAGAGATTTAGATCTTAAAATTAAAGCAAAGGTAGATCTAAAATGTAACTATAACATATATATGATTTTCTCAGAAATCTGTAGTCAAATTTTTTATTATTAGGGAAAAACACCAAAAATAGTGTAATTTTACACATTGGCCGTAGTCAGTTTCTAGGTTGCTATGTGTGAGTGAATCAACAGTCAAAAGGTAATGAAAATATTTTCATCATATTGTTAATTACGATACATGGGTAACTATGATAGTACAATTTTATAGACATACTATCCACAGATTTGTATCGAAGCGTTTATTTAAAGGTGATTTCATCACTTTCAGTTATAATAAAATCTGTAGACCTGTGACCTCTCCGTCCCCACTATGCTCTGACCCCACTGTACTGGCTTTTTATATTCTTATTTCTATAACAGTTATGTAAACCACAACATTGTCGCCACGAAGCTATCGTTCTTGATTAACTCTTAACTCGTTTGAGTTATAACTGTAATATGTAATGTAACTATAAATTAATTAATGACCGTGCCACATTGTGGAACTTATTATAATTAGTGTTTCGTAAAATTATAGTATTCCCAACCAGCAATAGCATTAAATCCAAATTTCAGCTAACTTACCAACCCCCTCTTCTCTTCTCACATCCAAATACTAGAAGGCTGGCGAGAAATACATAGGTTCATTATACATCTATCACAACAAAAACACTCCATTTAGTTTTGTGTAAAAAAGAGGCATGTAAAAAAAATATTCTTTTAGCACTATAATGTATGTCATGTTTTGTTGAGTTAAGTTAAGTAAACCGAAAATGTTACCGATATATTTACAAACATATGTATTCTATACAACAATAGGTATATTATCATTGTAATGCATTCACAGTAATAGGTAATAGTTTAGTAATGTTTGTAAATTTGTTTTATCATTAAGCATACCAGTGCTTAAAGAATACATGTTTTATCTAACTATTTTTTACACAAAACAAAGTGAAGTAATTTTGTTGTGATATCATAAATTTGTATTTTATATTTTTATTTCCATAACAGTTATGTAAACCACAACATTGCCGCCACAAAGCCATTGTTCTTGATTAACTCTTAACTCGTTTGAGTTATAGTTCTAAATAATTATTGACCGTGCCACATTGTGGAACTTACTACAAATAATGTCTAGTAAAAAATTTCATGAGAATACTATCAAAAACAAATTATCTTAAAAATACCCATTATAATGGGTTTTAGTACTGTTGGTTGAAACGTGTAATAAAACTACGTTTAAGTGTATGCAAACTCTCAAATAACAATGTTTAAAACTAAAAAATTGTTAATAAAAAACAGATTGTTCACTCAATGCAAAGCTTATAACAAAATACCAAAATGTTAGCTCTATGAATGGTCAAAAATCAGTCTGACCGTCTGAACTTGTTTTAAACGTGCATGCCGTTTTTACCTCTTCATTTTGAGTTAAACAAAATATTTTAAAAAGTTTTATAATAATGACATTTTTGAAAGTTTCGTGATTTTGTAGTTTTGTACTTACAAAATCATGACGATCAATGTAGATATTGGAGAAGTTTTAGGGCAAGACGGTAATGCAGAAAGGTGATGAAGGAAGTAGTAAGTTTGTTAATTGACTTAGTACTTAGAAACCTGTAACATAATATGGTCCCTCTTATAAAGAGAACGTAAAATTGTTAAATTGGGAAATATTGTGAGTGTCAGTGTTCTGTATGCCAGGGAGATTCCTATACAGAAGAAAGGAAATTGTAAGGTATTACGATTGGGATTTCCAAATAGATTTAGATGACGCTAACGGTAACTATAAAAAAAAAAGTCCTATAATAAAACGAATACAAAGTTACATAATACAAACTATATAAACACTTCAACCATATGAGAATGAATAGTGATTCAGAAATTTATTTTAATATTATTACACAATACACATTAATTCAAGAAAACACCGAGACACCCCACCCAGACCTAACGATTATAATAAAAAAAAATTAAGAAACGTAAATCGAAAAAAAAAAAACCGTAATATTGTCACGTCACCGTCAACCAAAATTTTTTAAAATATTATAAACCATAATCGAATATTTTGGAAAAGCCTGTGTTGTATACCAACCTGCTACTTGACCAACTAATTACCAAAAGAATGAAACAGTAAAATAACATAAAAAGAAAGTCAAATTAAATATTAATAGTCGAGTACCTATAATATGTTTAGTAAATTGAACCGCCGTACGTATAATTTTCCCTAAAAGACATAACAAACCTGACTTAAAACATGTAATACAAAAATAGGAATTTACAAAAAAAAAATCTTATGTAAATATTTATATGTGAGTAGATATATTTGTTTTATAGGTTTCGCCGTCATATTACGTCAATCAAACATACAATCCTTTTTACGTTTTTATAGTGAACACTTTAAAAACCTACAATGAGCGAAAAATAAATTTAAGTAGAAAAGAAATAACAGTTTTGACAACCCCTGTTCGTACTTACTACGACACCAAAGGCCGCGAAATTGTGTTTGATAAATTTTATCAGAAAATCGAAGATATAAAATGTACATTCTCATTGATCGTGAAAACGAAACTGGCATACTTGTCTAATATTCTAGAAGGCTTGCAAAGTGGCGGAGCTATCGATGTTGCACGGGAAAAATTGAACGTATTAAAAGAAGAAGCTGGTTTTATGATCCTTTTGTTTCAAAAAGGCAATGTCAAAGCGGGTAAATGGTTTTGGAGTTATTATTTCAAAATCATGGCAATAACTGAATACAAGAGCAACAAACATTTTTTTGAGGAAACTCCTTTCGGAGAAAAAGAATTACAAAGCGATATTACAAAATTTATACAACACTGCAAGGATAACAAATACCTTCCCAAAAATATAACAGAGTTTGATTTTGTGTCAAAAAATTCCAATGTACCAATTTACATATTTCAAAAACTTCGTACGTCTGTTGCTGTAGATTATGTATACGGAATGCAATCTATATTGATAGACTATTTGTATCTAAAACCACTATGGGATGAACACGAATTATTTTTCAGTCAAATAACCGGCGCAGCCGTAGATTGGATGCCAACGATTAGACGCTACGCAGTCGAAGTGACTAAAACCAAAAAATACATTGAAAACCACCAATGGATATCGAAACCGTTCGGCCACCTTAGTTACCACAAGTTGATTAAACAAATTATCAGTGTGAGGATGTACACCTTTATGTGGGTAATGTTGGTAATATTCAACAAAGAAATGCATAAAAGGGATCTGGTTCAATTAAAACATTTGTATACTGAGTCAATGCGAATTATTAATATGGTAGAAATATTTATGCACTATACTGAAACTTTATTTTTTGATATAGTAGCAGAGTTTCGTTGTGCAATAAATGACAACCAAATCAACTTTGATAGCGTTATACCTAGAATGTCGGTAAGAGCTAATGAAATTCTAGTAGAGTTGAACGGGAGTAATTCAAATAGCAGTGATTGGATCAGTATTGACATAAACAAAGAATTTAATGATAATATGATAATACAATTTCTTCAAGAATTTGGCGGTAACTTTTGGCGGTTAAAAGAAAAGTTGACGGTATTAAATTATAACCTTGCTCTAAGTATTCTGGTTGAAGGAAATTGACGTTTTTGAGGTTAACGACAAATTTATTTGTCCAACATTGCACTTTTGTTTTTCTTAACTGCCTCTTACCTCATTTCATACTAATGCCATAGTAGGTCGGTCAAATCCTATATTTGATCATTCATATTTTTTTTCTACTAAATCCTCTAAATCTCTTTCGTTTCTTTTATTTTTTTAGTTACTTTTTTTTTAAATTTATATCGGTGTACATAATATTGATGTTTTTTTTTCTAAGAATTTTATCTAAAACACTTATCGAAGTTTCTATTTTACATAATGTATAATATAATAATATTGTTTTTTTAAGTTGTATGTTAGTCGTAAGAAATTCATGTATCTAACTTTGCACATATTATGTACTGTTTACGTTGTAATTCAATATATTTATTTAAAATACAATTTTTTTTTGTATTACACATAATAAATATTTAAGATATTATTTTTACATAATATTATACCTATATGAAATCTCATCGATCATCAATGATCTCGAAGCTTAATTTTGTGTTTAAATCCAGAGAGTTTTACAAATCACTTATTATAATAAGTCCATATTAAAATATGTAGTCGAAGTGTAGTTTCCCCCCTTTAATTTTGCTCGTTCTAGATTTTAATTTAGACCATAAAACTACAACTAAAAAAACCGAAACAAATTTGAAACTCTTTTGACTATATTTAATTAAAAGTTATAGCCTCTGTAATTTTAAGTTAAAAAAAAATATATAATTTTTTCGGTTTTCATATGGATGTTTTTTTTTTTATTTTTGGTACATTAAAATACCATTAAGGTACGATTTCTGATCTACCTGGCAACTCGCAACATCAAGAAATCGGTTAAGCGGCTTTAAACATAACATGAATTTCGGTTTTAAAAAAAATGTGTATATTACAAATAAGACAGTTATGCATCGAAGCAAGACCATCGGTGTTTAAAATTAGTAGAATACTAAAAAGACGACTATTTCGAGTCTACAAAAAAAAATCTGTTTTTTACAGCTTATTATATTTTGAATCTTACAATATATTTCATCATTATTGTTTTATACAATACACAGTCACATTTCACATGTCACACAGATAAAATTCATTACAAATTTCAGTGCATTATAATTTTCAATAAATAATTTAAAGTATTTTTTTTTTTTTTAATAAAAAAATGTACCAAAACGTTACATTTTTAAATACAATACACAACGAAGCTATTTAAAATATAATGTCTATATAGTTTACT